>NW_027432157.1:0-2697 GCF_044706935.1 Curcuma longa
GTGTTGATGCAGTCTGACCCGGTCAAACTTGAGTCTGGTCAGACTTGGGTTTGTTTTGTTGTTTGACAAGTAAAGTCGGATCAAATACAAAAGATTTAAGTTTAGTTTTACCGGATTAGTTGGGCGAGTCAAAATTTACCCGGACTAGCCAATCCGTTGCCAAGTTAATCAACACTGATTGATCAATGTATGAATTAAACAATTTAAATGCATGTAACGTTAATCTTTTGTAATTAAATGTATTAAACAATTGAGAATGGTTAAGTGTGCATGAAACGTACGTGGTGGTCACAATTAATAGGATGATGGTCGATCAGCTGATCGACCACGGTCGATCACCATCGACTATCCTGGTCGATCACTGGTCGATCAGGCTCCACTGATCGACCGCTGGTCGATCAGGGCAAGATGATCGACCAGATGGTCGATCAGCTCCCTGACGTCGACCGCTGATCGATCAGCTAGCCGTGATCGACCATGTGGTCGATCAGGCCCGACGTATCTGTGGAGTTTCTGCCCGGGAAAATAGCATCTTGGCCGGGAAAAATATTATCTTACCCGGGAAGAAGTTCATCCTAGTCTAGAGAAGGTTGGCTGAGAGAAAGTGAAGCCGGGAAAAAGAGAAGTGAAGAAGAGAAGCATATCCGAGAGAATGTAGTAATGTCTGGAGAAGAGTTTCTTGGCCGGAAGCAACAAACTTGCCCGGGAACTTGACCGGGAGAAATAAGTTTTTGCCCGGGAGAAGTAAGATCTTGCCCGGCAAGGAGATTAACTTCGTCGAGAGATTAACTTGGCCGGGAGAAGAGATGTTTGGCCGGGAGAAACAAAGCCGAGAGAAGTTTGTCCGGGAGAATGCTTGGATAGCCTGACTTCTGTCCGGAGGAGAGTGTCTTAACCGGAGAAGTGAGATCTTGCCCGGGAGATGTAAGATCTTGCCCGGGAAAGTGATTATCTGATCGGGAGAAGTGTAGCCAGGAAGGTATTGCCCTTGGCCGAGAGATAAGAAGCCTTTGTGGCTCAGGACTGTGATTGCCGAGAGCTTGGTGCTCGTGGGCGAATGGAGAGAGCTTTGGTAGCTCGTCTCCGGATTGGTCCAGAAGGAGCCTTTGTGGCTTAGGACCGAAGTAGCCGAGAACTTGGTGTTCGTGGGCGAATGGAGAGAGCTTTTGTAGCTCGTCTCCAGATTGGTCCAGAAGGAGCCTTTGTGGCTTAGGACCGAAGTAGCCGAGAACTTGGTGTTCGTGAGCGAATGGAGAGATGGTCCAGGAGGAGCCTTGGTGGCTCAGGACCGGATTGGCCGGGAGCTTGGTGCTGATGGCCGGGATGGTCCGGGAGAGCTTTGGTAGCTCGGCTCGAGACCGTGAGCTTTGGTAGCTCGATCTTCAGGGAGCCTTGGTGGCTCAGAACCTGAGTGGCCGGGAGCTTGGTGCGAATGGCCGGATGGTCCGGGAGAGCTTTGGTAGCTCGGCTCGGGACCGTGAGCTTTGGTAGCTCGATCTTCAGGGAGCCTTGGTGGCTCAGAACCTGAGTGGCCGGGAGCTTGGTGCGAATGGCCGGATGGTCCGGGAGAGCTTTGGTAGCTCGGCTCGGGACCGTGAGCTTTGGTAGCTCGATCTTCAGGGAGCCTTGGTGGCTCAGAACCTGAGTGGCCGGGAGCTTGGTGCGAATGGCCGGATGGTCCGGGAGAGCTTTGGTAGCTCGGCTCGGGACCGTGAGCTTTGGTAGCTCGAGGAGGGCCTTGGTGGGATTCCTCAAGAGGAGGGCCTTGGTGGCTCGGTCTCTTGATTCCAGGAGGAGGGCCTTGGTGGCCCGGTCTCCTGATTAGTCCGAGAAAGCTTTGGTAGCTTTGCTCGTGACCTGGACTTTAATGTTTTATCCATCCTTATACTATGTCCTTGTGCTGGAATGTTTTTAATGCTGCTTTTGAGTGTGCAGATATACAGGACAGGTTATGGAGGGAAATTCAAATGGATGGTGAGAGTTCCAAGGCGGGCTTTTGAGCTGTCTCTTCTGCAGGGAGAGTTCTGTGACAACGGACGGCAGCTGGTGTCAGAACAGTGCAGGGATCCGTTGGGCACAAGAACCAAGCAGAGGCTATAAGAGAAGCGAGAAGCAGCGCTGAGGGTAGGGACTCACGCATTTACTGTTGATCATCCTTGAGAGCTCAGAAGCGCCATTGCCAATCTTACGAGAGCCTGATCGTGAATCAAAGAAGAGGAAACAAGAGCAACGTCCTGTGTTTGGAGGAACAACGGCTTGTGCTGCTAGCTGTTCTTGTTGGCTCTGTCTAGAGCAACGTCCTGTGTTTGGAGGAACAGGCTGAGCAGCAAGCGGTTCTTGTTGTCTCTGTTGTCCGATCTTTGATTCATTGTATTCTCCTTGTCTTGAGCTTATCTTTGTATCATTTGAGACAATCTGTGGAGAGGTTCCTCCACCGAGAAGGAGAAGATTATAGCCGATATTTATCGGGGTCTGATCTGCCGAAAGATCGAGGGATCGTCCACCTTACGGACACGCCGAGGAGTAGGAGCATCATCTCCGAACCTCGTAAATACTTGTGTCAAGTGTGCTGATCTTCGTCTTCCTCTGATCAAGTTATTATTTCCGCTGCGTTAAACGAAGACGAAGGAAGAAAAGCGAAAAGTGTGGACGGCTATTCACACCCCCCTCTCTAGCCGGTGTCCAAGAGATCCAACA
>NW_027432158.1:0-2530 GCF_044706935.1 Curcuma longa
ATAAAGATGGACTGTTTTACTCCAATCCAAATAGTTTGAACCATTTAATTTATAATTCATAATTTTAGACGCCACAGGCACCATATCCATCACGATAGAAGGTTTATTTTTAGTCATAAGATTTTATTCACAAAAGAAGCCAAATAACTTTGATTTTTACTGAAGGAAGTCCAAAGATATGCAACTCCCAAAGACGGAACAGAAAGAGATTTACCTTACTGGTGTGAGACGAAGAAGAATTCCAAATTTGAAGAAGAATTCCAAAGAAATGCCTACTGTTCTGAGACGAAGCGTCTTTCGAAGAGAGGTCGGATCATGGAGGCGGTGTTGCAACTGGAACCGACGATGGAAGATTTGATGACAGAAGGGGACCACGGTTGATTTCTCTGCCTCCCCTACCCCGATGGAGTAATCAAACCAAATTTTACAACCAAACTGGGTTGGGTCAAAACCAAATCACATTTAATTAAAATCAAACTAATTTGGTTTATAATTAAACCAAAGAGGGTTCACTTTATCTTCAAAAGACGTGGTCTATCCGCACTTCCATTCTGGTAAAATATCTTTTATATTTGCCCTCGTCTAATCTAACCAGACTTAATCTCTTTCGATCTGAGAATCCAATTCTTAAACTTATTTTATGTCTTTTGGAGAAACTCATTGTGTGTATGACCTTATAAGTTCTCGATTTATATTGGTCGTCCTTAATTAGTCATTAATTATAAATCGACCATGAGTGACACCTAGTAGTACATCATGACTCTCAATTAAGTAAAAAAAATCACAGTTGATTCCAAAATCTACTTTTGAATCCTTCAACAACTATAGTTGTTTGTGCGTCTATTCCTTTCACACATTTTATATTCGCTTAGTTCAAGACATGATTTATGTGTCAATCTCCATTAAGCTGACTATGTCACACCTAACTCAAGCTGTAGTTCCTTATCCTACGGATTCAAGTTACTCAAAACATCTATCCAAGAGGACCATCCTCTTTACTTGTTTCTACTTTGGCCAAAAAACTTATGAGTAACAATCCTGACAAGTGGTCATAGGATATACGTCTCCTAATAAAAAAAAGTGGTGAATCCTCTGTTAGCTACTTAATCACCTTTAGATACTTTGACTTATACCCAATTATTCCGGATCCACATTGCCATAGAGACGCTTGTTTAAGATGTCAAAGTATAAGTCTCCATGACTAAGATGACTTGAACACCTCAAGTCGAAGAAAATTTACACTCGAGCTGTAATTAGATCTTCATAAACATGTATAGAACCACATAAAGTCTCATGGCATGTTACATTCGATGAGCTAGTTATCTTTAACTAGCATCCATATATTAACTTTCAACATCCTAATATTTTCAACCAGTTAGGATCGGCTGCTTGGTAAAATTAACGAGTCTAATATATGTTAGTCTCACGGAATCGATGATATCCAATCTCTTCTATTCATCGACTAGAGAATATTTCAATATGTACATAATTACACATGTAGAGATATCCATTAATTGTGATCCAATCACAATTTCTCTTATGCTATGCATTATATTGTGTACCTTAGTAATTGAATTTAAGATCAAATCAAATACATAGAGAATGTACACTCAAATAGTGATTTTATTTATCTAATATATAGTATATATTTAAGGCGATTGCCTTGACCAGTCTTCTACTATTCCTTAGCCCTTGAATGTCATTATATATATGTGAGTCACACCAAGTATTCAATATCCAAGTGTCAAAGGAAATAGTATAACAATCAATAACGAAGATACCTAAAGAAGATGGGGCATTAGATGTATTCTTCTTCACGTACTCAAGATAAATCTTGCAGTTTCTTCGCAGTGTACCTTTCCATAATGGTGACACAGTCCCTTTGGTGTTGGTTCTTCTTTCTTGGCCTTTTTCTTTTCCTTAATTTGATCTTTTGACTTTCTCTTCTTAGAACCTTTTTTTGAAGTGTCAAACAACATCACAGCATTTTGTTCTTTCTTAATAGTTGGCTCCACTGTCTTGAGCATGGCGATCAATTCTGAAATTATGGATTCAAGATTATTCATCTAATAGTAATCATAAATAATGAATAACTATCAGACAAACTATGTAAAATTAAGTCAATACTTAACTCAAGATTAATGACAAATCCAATTGATCCCAACCGCTCAATGTAGTCATTCATCTTTAGTACAAACTACACCGCAAATGAACCCTCCTACATCTTTGAGCGAAAGAGAAGTTTGGTGATCTCGAACCATTTAGATGTAACTTGCGCATCAACATCTCACAAAGATGGCAAACAATCGTATAAGCATCCATATGTTCATGCTATTAGAAAAATAGTTTAGGAGACATTAAGGCTAATATGATACAACTAGCAAGTTCAGAATCAATCGTATGTTTCTGATGGGCCAACATTTGATCGTATGTCGCATCATCAGGTAGTCTTAGGGAAAGAGACTCTTCGAGGACATAAGATATCTGCTTAACCTTGAGAACAATTCTTAAATTTCGAAGCCAGTCCAAG
>NW_027432159.1:0-5729 GCF_044706935.1 Curcuma longa
GTGTTGGGTTGTAAGGGTGCAAACATATTCCCACATCTAAAGCACATGAAAAAGATCATGGGGTTAAAATGGATGAAAAGTATCTCCATTGGTATGAGGCCTTTTGGGGAGAGCCCAAGAACAAAGCCATGAGGGCTTAGGCCCAAAGTGGACAATATCATACTATTGTGGAGATATTTTGATTCCATCGGTACTAACAAGTGGTATCAGAGCGAGATCGCTCTTCACCGGACTAACCGCCGGATGAGCCATGATCCAGATCTAACCATGTGGTTTAAACCTTAAAAATAAAGGAAGTGGGTGCTCCCGTGTCTGAATTAAGAGGACCAGACACCAGGTGAGAAGTCCTAGTAGGTTGGGTGGATCGAGGGGTAAAAAGTCCTAGTTGCGGCTAGGTGGAAAGTTCTAGTAGGTCGGATGGACCGAGGGACAAAAAGTCCTGATGGGTCGAGGATTCAGACATCAAAAAACGACGTTGAGGTTGTTTGAGGGGGGGATTGTTGGGTTGCAAGTGTGCAAACATAGTCCCACATCTAAAGCACATGGAAAAGATCATGGGGTTAAAAGGATGGAAAGTATATATCTCCATTGGTATGAAGCTTTTTGAGGAGAGCCCAAGAACAAAGTCATGAGGGTTTAGGCCCAAAGTGGACAATATCATACCATTGTGAAGATATTTTGATTCCATCGGTACTAACAAGTGGTATCAGAGCGAGATCGCTCTTCACCGGACTAACCACCGGATGAGCCATGATCCAGATCTAACCATGTAGTTTGAACCTTAAAAACAAAGGAAGTGAGTGCTCCCGTGTCTGAATTAAGAGGACCAGACACCAGGTGAGAAGTCCTAGTAGGTCGGGTGGACCGAAGGGCAAAAAGTTCTAGTTGCGGCTAGGTGGAAAGTTCTAGCAGGTCGGGTGGACCGAGGGACAAAAAGTCCTGATGGGTCGAGGATTCAGACATCAAAAAATGACGTTGAGGTTGTTTGAGGGGGGATTGTTGGGTTGCAAGAGTGCAAACATAGTCCCACATCTAAAGCACATGGAAAAGATCATGGGGTTAAAAGGATGGAAAGTATCTCCATTGGTATGAGGCCTTTTGGGGAGAACCCAAGAACAAAGTCATGAGGACTTAGGCCCAAAGTGGACAATATCATACCATTGTGGAGATATTTTGATTCCATCGGTACTTACAGGAAGGACACAAGACAATTGACGTGAAGTGGGTGTACAAAACAAAGAAGAATGTCAAAGGAGAAGTTTAAAGATACACAGCAAGATTGGTGGTAAAAGTTTATAGTAAAAAAATTGGCATTGACTATAATGAGGTATTTGCTCTCGTTGCTCGATTAGAAACTGCCAGACTAATTATCTCTTTAGCAGCTCAAAATAAGTGGAGAGTGCATCAAATGGATGTAAAATCTACTTTCTTAAATGAAATTCTGAAAGAAGAAGAACACAAAGTTCTAAAATTGAAGAAAGCTCTCTATGAGGTAAAGCAAGCGCCAAGGGCATGGAATAGTCGTATAGACAGATACTTGCAAGAGAAAGACTTCATTAAATGTCCTTATGAGCATGCACTTTACATTCAGAATAAAGATAAAGATATTCTGATCATATGTTTATATGTTGATGACTTGATCTTTACTAAAAGCAATCCAGGTATTTTTGGAAAATTCAAAGAAACTATGGCTAAGGAGTTTGAGATGACAGATATTGGGCTCATGACATATTATTTTAGCATCTAAGTAAATCAAAGGGAAGACGGAATCTTCATCTCTCAAGAAGGTTATGCAAGAGAGATATTAAAGAAATTCAAGATGGATAACAGCAAACCCATAAACACCCCAATAGAATGTAGAGTCAAACTGTCAAAGCATGATAAAGGAGAAAGTGTTAACCCAACATTTTTCAAGAGTTTAGTTGGAAGCTTACGATACTTGACATGTACACGGCCTGATATTCTTTATGCTGTTGGACTTGTTAGCTACTACATGAAGACTCCAACTATCACTC
Organism: Curcuma longa; assembly: GCF_044706935.1. NCBI lineage: Eukaryota > Viridiplantae > Streptophyta > Magnoliopsida > Zingiberales > Zingiberaceae > Curcuma > Curcuma longa. The sequence continues at coordinate 2,016 of NW_027432159.1, forward strand.
ATTTTAAAATTGCTAAGAGAATTTTGCACTATATCAAAGGTACGATAGATTTTGAATTGCTTTATTCATCATCTAATACTTTTAAGCTTGAAGGATATAACGATAGTGATTGGGGTGGAGATATGGATGATAGAAAAGTACTACCGGATTTGTGTTATATATAGGAGATACAATGTTCACTTGGATGTCAAAGAAACAACCTATTGTCACACTTTCTACTTGAGCAGTAGAGTACGTGGTTGCGACTTCATGTGTTTGTCATACTATTTGGCTCAGAAATTTGTTAAAGGAGCTAAATTTACCACAAGAAGAGGCAACCAAGATTCGAGTTGACAACATGTCTGCAATAGCATTAGCAAAGAATCCAGTCTTTCATAATAGAAGTAAGCATATCGATATGCGCTATCACTATATCAGAGAGTGCATCGTAAGAAAATAAAGTGCAAGTGGAATACATAAAGTTTCAAAATTAAGTTGCTGATATCTTTACCAAGCCCTCAAATTTGAAGACTTTATCAAAATGCGAAGTTTGCTTGGAGTCACAAAATTAAGTTTAAGAGGGGGTGTTAAAAATTAAATTTAATTTTGTGATATTAAAGTAATGTGGTATGTGGAGTTAGTGTGTTGATGATGTGGCGAGTAGGGGTGGTCATGTTGTATTAATGGAGTGAGTGGGAGAAAATAGTGGACTTAGTGGGTTTATATGAGTTATGTTAAGTAATCATTTGTTTGTAAGGAATTCAGATTAAAATTTTAGAGTTTAATATTTCAAGTGAGAACTTTCTTCCACAAAAGTTGTGAAAGTTGTGAGATCTTTCTTCCACAAATATCTTTTATTTTCCCAATAATATGTTGATGTGAATCCACTGATGCTCTGTGTAAATCAGGATAAAAATTCTAATTCAAACTTTTTTAAATTAAATAAGAATTTGATATATTATGATTATTATTTTTATAAAATTATAGTCTTTTTTGTTAAATAAAAGATATAATTTACTCAAAATATTGGAAGGTAAAAATGAAACGGCATCATTTAATGAATGGTCAACTGAGCATCAGGCTAAATATTTGCGGAGTGGCTTCTGACAATTTTTGTCATAGTACGTTTTTTGAGTTATCAGAAAGTGTATTAAGTAACAGAGCGACTTCTGATAATTTTTAACATAGTATGTTTTGAATTATCGAAGTGTATTAAGTAACGGAGTGACTTCTGATATATTAGAAGGCAATAGTTCAATTAATATTCTTGGCATCAAATTAAATTAAAAGACACATTACTAATTATAATGTATATTTGTTATATTGGAAGGTAACAATTAATATTCTTGGCATCAAATTAAATTAAAACACAAATTACTAATGTATATTTGATGAAAATTAAATTAAATTTTGTGATAATGTGTTATGTGGACTTAGTGGGTTGATGAGTTGGCGAGTAGTGGTGGTTATGTTGCATTAATGAGGTGCGTAAGATAAAATAATTATAGAGTTAGTGGGTTTACATGAATTATGTTAAGTAGCCTATAAATATGTCAAATTATTTGTAAAAGAGGTCGTTTAAAAATTTAGGGGGCGCTTGGTATAAATTTGGTAATGGAAATGGTAATGAGTTTCATTGAGGGGTTAATGGCAATGGGAATGATTACCGAATTTTTGGTGCTTGGTATAGATACTGGAATGGGTATTATTCCCATTAATGTTGTTTGGTTTGGCTTAAATTATGGAATGGTAATCAGTCAAATTCCCATTTTACCCTTATATGAAAAGACAAAAGTAATCCTATAGAGTCATAATCAAAATCATTTTATTTTTTAAAAAATATAATATGATGAATATTTTTTTACATCCCAACGTATAAAAGGCATAATTGTCCACAATAAATCATCGTCCAAAATACAATCGTCTTACATAATCAAAATAACTACCACAATATCAAAAGTGAAAGAAGCAAAAACAACTTAGTACAAAATCACAATACCAAAAGTGAACAATATCAATCGTCTTGTAAACATCTTATTAATGCCCAACTCTCCTCTTCCGTCCAGAAAACTTTATTTTAGCATCTTTCTCATATAGTTTTGGCCATAGAATCATCAGCATTATTCTCCATCCTAAATATTAAATCAAGTTAATGACACCATAAACCAAAACATACAATTTTTGAAAATGAATCGAAAAGTTGAAAAGCAAATTAAAGAAGATTCTATGGCATAACATAATCGAAAAGTTTCACTTCCATATCAAATAAGATTACATATAAAATACATATAAAAGTTTTTATAAAGTTTTATCAACGTTTGTGCTATGTTTTCCATTCACTTTTTTCTATTAATACAATTCGACAGAAATTATAGGTTAGTGTTGTAATCTATATTATTGATTGACTTTCTCCGATGGCAGTGGTGTTGGTGTAGTTTTATCTAGCAAAAAAAAAAATCATCAAAGAAGACAATTTATCAGAAAAAGGACCATTTCAAAACAAAGGGAAAAAAAGAAGCATGTTTTTTTCCATTAGTGATGCAATATTTGAGCCCTTAAAATTGACTTTTAGCGAATTCCTTCTGAAGATGCAATTCATTAATCAAAAACAAGAACGCATCTATCTCTAGCAATGTTGAGAAAGTGCGGCAGTAGAAGCGGCAGTAGAAAACAGAAATGGACAGGTATCGAAAGAAAGCTACATCGACTGGAAAGACGAAGAAAACCCTACCGGCAGCGATGTGGGAGGTGGCGGCGGAGCGCGCGGCAGCAGGGGCGTGCGACGGCAGCAGGGGTAACGCGGCAGCAAGAGCGTGCGACGGCGGCAGCAGGAGCGCGCGACAGCAGGGGGCGTGCACGGCAACAGGGGCGTGCGACGGCGCGGGTGGGGAAGAAGCGGAAGAAATCGCACGCGGGGTAACGCTGTCACGGGAAAAAAATTGCACCGCACTTGGGAATGGATTTAGTGATAACCGAGGGAGGGGTAGGTTATGAAAACACGGATATCAAATCCTTAATTTGATATCCATTCCTATCTACCAAGTATTAAGAATGGGAATGAAATAGATTTCATTGACATTCCCCTCTCCTAAACCCGCATACCAAGCGGGCCCTTAAAGTTTAGTATTTTTTTTGTTCTTCCTCTTCCACATAAGTGAGATTTTTCTTCCACAAATTTCTTTTATTTTTCCAATAAAATGGTATCAGAGTCATGTCGAATGGAGATATGGTTCCCTTTCAAGTTCCAATACAATCAAGACGAGTAACTATGACAATTAGAGTATTAATATGAAGACACTCCTTATAGCTCATGATGTTTGAGAGGTTGTGGAGAAAGACTACGATGAGTCAGTACTATCTTTTATTCAAAAAGATAAATTAAAAGATTTAAGAAAAAAAAAGACAAAAAGACTCTTTTCCTCGTTTATCAAACCTTAAATGATGATGATTTTGAGAAAATTTCAAGTACTACTTCAGCCAAGCAAACATGACCGATCTCATAGATCTGTAAGGACGCTCTCTGTCTTTCTCTCCGCATGATTTTTCAAACGCTGATCGCTACGTTTTTTTCTTTTGGTAAGGTTTCATTGATTCTATTAGTTTCTTAGATTTGAAAGTTGTATCTTCGAATCGTTCTTGTTTTCCTGGTGATTGAAATTGATAATGCGATGGGAAAGAAGAATAGGGCGTTCGAATTCCGAATAAGATTTGTTGTTGGAGCTTATTTGGTTCATA
>NW_027432160.1:0-2346 GCF_044706935.1 Curcuma longa
GTACTACTTAAGACGATAATAAAGAGGTTTGGTAGTAAATAAATAATTAATTTTGATGGGTGTAAGTGACAACAAATAAATAAGGGATTAAAATACATAAATAAAATAATTCCCATACAAAACACAGTCCATCAAAATTTTGGCGCTGTTGCCGGGGATTCAAATGGTGTTTGTTTATTTTAGACTGTACATAAGTATTCTTATTTGTTTATTCATTTCATTCATTTGTTTCTTTATTCATTGATTTATTTATTTATTTATTTATTCTTTTGTTCATTTGTTTATTATTTTATTCTAATGATCTTGAGGGTGTTGATTTTAGGTGCACTAATGCTTGTTCATGACTTGTCTATATTGGAGAGGTGCACGAAAGTGTAGGGAATTGCACTGAGTCCCTAGTATCACTTTTATCTATTTTGCTGGATCCGTCTGCAGAGTTGAGAACCCAGGGCGATCAAGAATCAAGGGACTCCTCTAGCGACGATCCATCTTCCCAGGGAAAGGGGAGTAAACTATCTTTTCTTGTTTTTCTTTCTTTTTCTGTATATAGTTGTTTAGTTCTTTTGATTCTTTTCTGTAAATAGGATGTGTATAAGTAGGATGTGTATAGTATTCTTTATTGTTTCATTTCTTTGTACATATCATATGACTTGATTAGTTTAGGATGTATATACGATTTTTTTATTCTTTCTTAGCTTAGGTTGTATATAAATAACGTAGTTTAGGATATGTATATTTATTTATTTATGATTCTTCCCCAATAAATTTTCCTCCCTTGCATGACTTGATCATCTTAGGAATTGTGATAACTTAGTTATTTAAGTTTGTCGAATTTTAGAGGTTTATAGACATGAAGGAGTTCCTGGATTATGTGAGGATACAATCTAGTGATGGATTTTACCTTAAATAGTTGAGATGATGACTATTTCTTTTACTTAGTGAGGACTGAGTCTGATTTCTATTGTTGTGGGGCACTTATGGTAAATGTCACTCTAGAACTTGCTCTGATTCTGTCAGGACCACATTACCATAGGGTTGCATAATTTCATGATGATCATTCTTTCATTCCTTTATTCATTCATTCTTTTCTATTAGTTTAGGCTTTCGAATAATTCATCTCTTGTGTATCATATCCTTACCATCTTTTTCATCACTATTTTCCTTGGATTTGGGAACCTTGATTGCTGAGATGATATTTTGCCCGGGTCGGACAAAAATTTAAGTATGGGGGTGTGTGTAAATAGTTCACCATGGACAGACCATTAGTTTGGTTTTGGTTGCATTTTATTCTTAGTTGGCTATATTTTTATTTTGTTTCATTTTTTATTTTGTTCATTATGTTTTAGTGTAGGTTGTTGGAAAAAAAAAATAGATTCGAAAAAAAAAAACAAATTTGAAAAAAAAAAACAAAAAAAAGAAAGAGAAAAAAGAAAGAAAAAAAAAGTTTGATTCTTTTTAAATAAAATAAAAATAAAGGTTTAGATGGGTGATATTAGTTGGGATAGTTGGTAGGAAGTTTTTGTAATTCTTGTTCTCCTATTATGAGTTTTATTGTAGATGATTCAGTGTAGGAGAGATAGGAGTTATTTCCTTACTACTAGCTCACCCCACACTAGCTTGGTTTGAGTTTTACCCGGCATGATTCCATTGATTCATCAATGAAGCATGTCATTTTCCCATTTCTTTCACTTGTATTTATTATCTTTATTTTCTCGTTACACATATTATTTTCTTTCCATTATTCTTTATTCTTTATTCTTTACTCTTTATCCTTTATTCTTTTGCAATAAATCTTCATGGATTATGTAACTTTATGCATATGATAGTGGTGGAGATTAGAAGAAGAGCAAACATATGGTAGTGCATGATCCATAGGTAGCTTGAGAGAGATCCACTTCTCACATGATTATGAGGATAAGCGCCACACTATTTATCCTGTGAGGTTTTTTTGTAGTCATCATTCTCAATTTATTTAGGGTGAATTGAAATTGCTATTTTGTTGATCCATGTGAAAATTGAATTCTGGATTGCTTGGGTTTCTAAGATTTGACATTCTTATTTAATTGGTTGTTGCAATTTTCTAATTTGATTGATATTGTAGGGTGGAAAATAAATGTATATTAGTTACTTTCACGGGACGTGAAAGAATAAGTGTGGGGGATTTGATGAGTGACATTTTCTACGGATAAATTAGGGTTAGATTGGACCGATTTGGACCGCATTTCATATCATAAATAGGGATTTTGGGCTATTTCTTTATTTTGGATGAATTTATGGTTTTTATTGTAAATTGCATTAAATTATGGGAATTTATGGATATTAATTTGTGTATTTAATTTTTAAGAA
>NW_027432161.1:0-10051 GCF_044706935.1 Curcuma longa
GATTACCCCCAACCAAACGCACCCAAAGTGTTTAGGGTTTATGATTTTCACAGTCAATTGGAAAATGGGGACCAGTTGTTTGGTGGCTAGATATCACAAGTTGTTATGTTTGGGTATTATAGTCAAGTGAGGGGTAAGGATTAATCAACTAATAGTTCAGACCTTTGGCAAACAAATAGAAGGTTTACAAGTCAACTCAATCAAGTGAAGCTCATTTAACGATAAACATAATGTTTTTGATTGACTAGTGTAGTCGATTCAAGATCCATTAATTGAATTATGGTAGGCTTAGTTGACTTATGCTGCAATGACGATTCAAATATAGCCAAATATAGAAGCTTCAACTACAAGATTCAGATAAAATTCTTTGGATTAGTTGATTGATGGTTAATGAATAGCCTATTGAAGTTCAACAAAACAACAAGATCTAAGGAGAAGACTATAAAAGGAGCTCTTGTTAGTACCCCGAGTGGTTGAGAGGGAGATCTCTAGAACTCCAAGTGATTTAAACCACAATTGTTTTGATGTATTTTCAAACTAATTTAAGTTAGGTCTTACTTTTATTATTGATATGTATATCTAAATTTGTAGGAATTTAGTAGAACACACAAGTATCTAATAGCTTAGAATATGGTGGAGTACGATAAAGGGTGGTATGGGACACTCGAGGGATTGAAAAAGATTAGGAACGTCGGAGATAGCAACATCTTGGTAGAAAACGCAAGAGAGTGAGAAGGATAACATGGGAAGGAAGTCGACAAGCATGGTACATCTGAGGTACGAGAAGCTGCAGAAGAGTACTCTAGTAAAGCGAAAAGGATAGCACAGGAAGTGAACTGAATGGGCTCGATGCATCCGAGAGATGAGAAGCTGGAGGAAGTCTATGTAAGATAAGCTGGTGAGATGAGTTGAATGACTTGTACTTGGGACGGGGGGTAAACTCAACCATAGGTTGACTCAAGCATAGATGACTGAGTCAAAAGGTTCGTTTGACCAAAATAAGGATTTCAGTCAACCAAACTAGCTGGTGTAGAACTGTTGCGTGCGAAAGAAGGGGTGAATCTTGCTCATGTTTTTCGTGCGATTTTGTCTTTCATTCATGTGTTAGATTATATCAAAGAAAACTTACAGCGGAATTAAATAAATAAAACATAGTAAGATTTACTTGGTTCCCAACCCCCTTAGGGTTAGTATTCCAAGGCCTATGTATGGGAAGTGACCCGCCCACTAGCAATCTCCTTTCTGAAAGTTTTCTAGAGGCAGAGAAACGATATGAAAATTAACTACAAACAACTTGTTAACTAAATGCAAACAAACTCATTTGTCGTCGGTCGGTCTAGAAGCTCCTTAGAGCAGCTCATCCCTATTGAAATTTTCTCGATCGTACGAGTAGAGGTTCGGTTGTGTTCACAAACATGGCAGAATATGAGAGGAGTAGTGAATTGTTTTGCCTTGATGTTGCTCGTCGAGGCCTTATAAAGACCATTCCGAGCGCTGGATCCCTTTTCAAGCGATCAAGCCCGATATAATCCGATTTGAAGTTGCCAGACTTTATCCTAGATTTTATCCTGGTCTTGGCGCTTGGAACCAGATCTGGGCACCTAGACCGTTCGGGCGCTTGGAACCAAATCCGAGCGCGTAGAGTAGGTTCGACTCAATTCACCCTGAGTCAACTCTAATTCCCTCCGGGCTTGGTTTGGTTGTGTCTGTTGCTTCTGCCTACTTCCTTAGTCTTGCTTTTAGCTCCAGGTTCCTACAAGACATGCATACAATAAACAAGCAAGCAACCTAGGCCTTAATTGTAATCGGTATGGGTAGGTTGACACCATACATCGAGGGTCACATCATCCCACGTCTTGTTGACCTACCATCCCATGTCCCTCCTAAGGAGTCGGTATGGATAGGTTGGCGAGGTGGGGCAGGGTCGAGCTAAGCTGATGAGGTCGGTGGGGCCAAGCAAAGTTGATGAGGTCGGCCCGTTTTGAGCTCACCTTGGATCTGGCCTAGGTATGACCTCCTTTGACCGTCCCCTCAGCTCACTCTTAACCACCTTCTAGATGCCACATGGTGGGATCCTATCCCTTCATATCACAAGTCTCTCCTTCAAGTCTAGTCGAAGCAGGACTTGGTCCGATTGATTGGAATAAAGATGATCTGAGGCATGGGCCTAGGGTGGACATGGCCAAATTCTTGTGGGCTCAGCTACAAGAGTCAGAACAAAAGGCCAAGGGCTCAGCACCGCCGTCGTTCCCTGCTCGCATGGAGAATCTTAGTGTTGTTGCCTTCCTCGTCCTGCCGCATTCCTCCGTCACCACCGTCCCTTGCCAACCAGCGTCACCTCCCTTCTCCCTTGCGCCATCCGTCGAAGATGCGCGAGCACCAACTTGTCGCGATCGAAGGAGGGTGTCACCATCACAAAACCCCTTCCAATTATCTTGTGTATCGATCCAGCAGCAATTCCCGACCCTTTCCCCTCTCGATTTGGAGACAGCGGCTGCAAGGAGAAACGATGTTCTACCGCCGACGCACAAATTGTTCTGTGAGGTAAGTTTTGTCCTGGTTTTGGCTGATCTGTTTTGTGGGTTCGGTGAGGGTAGGATTTTCATGCTGTTTAGGTTTTGGATCGATACTGTTGGAATTGAGATTCCCGTTCTTGGTTTCTTGGATGATCGAGTGTGAGAGTGTTCGGTTGGAATGGTTTAATAAATGGGATTGCCCTGTTTTCATTGGATTGAGATTGGGTGCGGTGAGGTTCTGATGTGAGGATGAGGATTGGTGCTTGATTTTGTTAGGGTTTCATGGTCGGTCTTGCTATGGGATCCGGGGTAAGGGAATATGATTAAGTGTGGAATAGGGTTAACTTGAGTTTAAATTAATTTGGATTAATTGGATTAGGTTGTAGTTGTGTTAATTTAATTTAATTGGGTCTAAACCTATTGGATTGGCTTGTGTTGATCCTAGTTGAGTTTAAGCTAACTCGAGTTAATATGAATTTAATTGGGTTAGATTAACCTTAGAATCGATTAGGGTTTCCTTTGATAGAAATTAATATAATATTATATTTAGAGGTGTTATATTTTGTAATTTGCAGGACCGTGATTTGTGATCCTGTTATATACGAGATTTTATGCGACGAGTCGTCAAGCAGGTGGATAATCCCTGTACTTGGTCAATACAGGATCATTTCTTTCCTAGTGCATGTTATCGTTCTTTTGTAGTTGATTAAATACTCCTAATTATTGTTAGTTAGATACCTTAGTTGTACTCCTATTTATTCCATGCTTGTCCTTAATTCGGTTGACCTTATGAATTTCTATATTGTTGCTTGTATGAACCCTTTGTTATCTATGTGAATGTTGTTGATTATCCTTGATTATGATACCTGTGAGATCTTACTATCTATACATGTTGATTTAGTATATTAGATGTTGGTCACTGTTGCTTGATCATCACATCATGTTGCATGGTAACGATTGTAATCCCCAATGTTGTGAGTCTATTGTCATTGATAGTTGGCCTGTAGTGGAAAGTTATAGAATAGGTGGTTAAGAATTCCCTATTTCCATCACGGATGGTGGCTATATGACTTGTACGCAGCCGAGTCAATGTCTTGTGTCCTTGTCACCGCGGAGTGGTGGTACTCGGAGTATGGGAGTGATACTCATGGAGGTACTCGGAGAGTATGAAAGTGATACTCAAGGACGAGTATAGAGGATAGACATTGGTCATAGGATGTATGTAGCTATACATGGTTACCTACTGTTATGCCACCAGACTACTTTGTTGTAGGACTGGATTCATGGCAATTTGATGTCGGACACCCCCAACGTTATATATACGTAACTGGGATGAGTGTGACAGTTGCATCATGCATATGCTTGCATTGTGTGCATTATATAGGTAATGGACCATATATAGATGTTGCATTTGGATGTATACTTAGTTGATTCTTGATTGATGCATTTGTGTGTCATTGTCATTCATGTCACTCATATGGATTATGGTAGTTCGTTCACTATTAATACTGATCACTGTTGATTGTTATTGTTCCTTTGTATACTTTTGTTCATGCACTATCTGTCTGATTATCCACTGAATATTTTATACTCATTACCCAGACCCTGGGATTTTTCTATCTCCTCAGGTAGTAGATAGGTGATTACTGCTGATGCCAAAGAAAATCTGCCAATTATGTCATCTCACAGCTGGAGAAGTATTTCGATTGTGTGGTTTTACCTTGTATAGATTTGGATTTGGATTGTATTCGTTTATATGGATTTCATCGTGGATGTTATCGTTATGATTCCGCTGCGTTGTTTCTGTGATCCTAGCCTTGTGGTTAATATTTTGCATTGTTGTGATGCAGTTTGATTTATACGTATATGGTTTGCGGTCGTGTGGGTCATTATGTTAAATGTTAGACTGGTGGTGGCCGTGTGAGCCTTTGTTCATGTAATTTGGTAGTTTACAACACATATATTGTATTGTTGAGTGGCCAGGTAGGCCCTATGTTACTATGTATTTAGAAAAGTTGAATTGTTACAGAGGAAATGCTGTTGAAATTTCCGGACGGCCGTCTCTTGGGATATGACAAATGACAAGTTCAGTAGACAGATTCCACAACAACGTATATTTCTCTCAACTCCTGCCATTAATCTTGAGCTGCACCAATCCAATCCACACCTTGGAGAACTTGAGAGTTATGACTCTTGACAATCTTCGATTGGATTGTGCATTTTTTATGATGGTGAAGATGGAGCAGGGTCTGCCTCAGGACTACCTGATGGTGCTGTGAGAAAACTCAGTGAAATAACAACATCAGCCATTGATGGTCGAACTGAAGTCTCTTCTTGCAGGCACATTGCAGCAACAGCTACTGCCTGGCTCAAGCCTTTCGGTGGGTAATTTCCTCGTATAAGCGGATCGACTAGCTCAGGGAACCTCTTCTGGTCTCCCAACATTGGCCTCGCCTGTTGAGACAACAACCATGCCATTGTAACTGGGATGTCCAATGCATTGACTAACAGTGTTAATGTACAACAAAAGAAGAATCTAGAGGATTTGATACCCAGGGGACAAGATTCTGTTCATTTGGTGGCCTAGTTGAGTCAATGGCCCTCCTTCCTGTGATCAGCTCGAGCAAAACAACTCCAAAACTGTACACATCTGATTTCAAGCTTAGATGCCCTGTTCTTGCATACTCAGGTGCACAGTAGCCAATTGTTCCCATCACCCTTGAAGACACATGAACTTTATCCTCATCGGGGCCTAGTTTTGCCAGACCAAAATCTGAGAGTTTGGCATTGAAATCTTGATCGAGTAGGATGTTAGATGATTTGAGGTCGCGAAAGATGACTGGTGGATTTGCCTTCTCATGCAAATACTCTAGACCTTGAGCAGTGCCATATGCTATTTTCATCCTTGTGTACCAGCTCAGGACTTGGTGATTGGATGAGATATCTGTTGAGAAAAAAAAATCATTAGTCCCATTGGTATAATATCATTTTTCTTTGCAAAATTGAATATTGATATTTTTTCCAAATCTCTTTTTGTTAACTATCATGTGTGAGCAGCTGTTTCTGTTCTATGTTACACCTTTTAAGCATTAGAACCAAATTAGCTTGAAAGTATCATCACTAACTTCATTAAATGGACATGGAATAATTTTAGAGAAATAAAAAGAAAGATAGTATAAAATATCTTCTAATCCTTTTAATGGTGATCAACTCATGCCATACATTGGTCCTGATTACTTTCATTAAGCAAATATAAAACAGAGATAAGCAGTTTTATAGTTGCAATGAAATTGAACAAAAATTAAGAGGAAGCCAGAAGTTTCCAGACTTGAAATCGAAGCAACAGAAACAAAGGCGGAATAGAGTACTAGATAAGGCAGGAGAATTCCTCTAGAAATTCCTCTAGAAAGTTGATGCATGAAATTTACAGTATGAAGAATAACATGCTGCTTCAACATATTAATGCTTCAATAAGTTACTGATATTTAGTACCAAGCAAATGATCTTCTAAGGAGCCCATAGGCATGAACTCATACACCAATAGTCTTTGATCACCATCAGCACAGTATCCAATAAGCTTGACTAGATTTTGATGATGAAGGAGACTAAGCATCAATACTTCCACAACAAATTCTTTGTTGCCCTGGAAGCCATCCCTTTTTAACTGTTTAACAGCTACTATCTAAACCCAAAAAATCATAATTATGTCAGTAATCTTATCATACCCTAAGATCCATCTTTAAAGAATATGAAGATGCCATTTCAATTAAAAACGACTAAGGTCAATTTATCATTTTACCTGTCCAGTGTTCTGAAGGCAACCTTTGTACACTCTCCCGAACCCTCCTTCACCTAGGAGACATTCAGCTAGAAAATTCTTTGTGGCCAATACAAGCTCCTCAAATGTAAATGTTTGTGCAGCAATATTACCCTTGCCAGAATCCCTTTGGGATAATGCAATGGAAGGCTTCTGCTGATAGTCTGGGAATAGAAGTTCACAAGTAGATGTATGAACATGAAACAAGGAAAGGAGATGGTTAATCAAGTATTGACTGCATTTATATTCCTAGATTACAAATTCAGTAGTTTAGTTTTCCTAAGAAGTATTCATTCTTCTAGGAATTATTATAACCTTCAAAAACTTGAAAGATAAATTTATAACCTTGAACAATACTTTCTTAGCAAGCAAAGATGGTATACAGAAATGTTGTCTGAACTTATTGATTACTTTCTACTATCAAAGGAAATGAAAGAAATGAAGTTAGAAGAGTGTTGAATTGTTATATTGCAGAGGTTCCAAACAAAAGGTTCAGTTTGATAAGGTAGAAGACTTCCTGTCTTTGATATTTTTTTATGGTCAATTATAGTATATTTTGATAAAGTAGTTTGATATGGTTTTTACGAAGATCTTGATATTCATAAGAATACTTTAGTTAATGCATATTTAAGAAAAAGCAAAAATTTTGTAGGCTTTTCTTCTGATTTTTTTCCCCATAAACTGGAAAGGGAAGGCAATGCTCGAACAACAGCTTGAAATAAAAATAATAATAACAATTATAAGATTATGCATTTAAAAATGAACAAAGTTCACCAGCCGTCTTCTTTGAGGCATTATTCTTTCCGAGGCTTTGGTTTGGAGCAATTTCCGTCCTTGAGCTCTTCTTCGAGAAACATTTCTTTGAGAAATATGGAAAGCAGACCATTGTTCTAACACCACTTGGCAAATTTGGGATTCCCTCTCAAACCCGGAGAACCATTTTGCATACGGATTAAGATTCCGAGCACCACAACCAAGGCCCGAAACCTTGAAATGAAGCTTCAACGCAAAAAAGCAATAGGTCGGAGTTTGATCAAAGATCCCCGAAAGACTCCAAAACACCTTCCGGGGGAGATCAAAGCCCCCAGCACCGATGCGATTTACGTCGAAGAATAGATCTTTGCCAAAGTGATGGAAGAGAAGAAATGAATAATAAAAAGTAACCCTTTTTGGGGCCAAAAAGCGCGATGCATCCTCCGGAAGCGGAGGCGACTCTTTGAGGCCATAGTTCTAGAAATGAAATGAGGACTGAAATTAACAAAGTAATAAAATGCTGTAACATATAAAATGGGATAAAATTTGGCATATATAAATAAACATACATGCTATCCTGCGGTCCTCCTCGTACGCTTCTCGTGCGCTCCCACTAGTGACCCAGCCATGCTCCAGCCATTGTCGCTTCGCCGTCCGACCACCGCCAGCCGCCGCATCACGCCCGATGGACGCGCAGCTCGCCGGCGCACAGCCCGGCGTCGGATTCCGGCCGGATAGTGGTCGGAATCCGACGAATTCGGTCGGAATCGGTCGCTCGACACTGACAGCCGGCCGATTCCATCCAATTCTGGCCACTATCCGGCCCAAATTCCTTGGCCGTCTACCGGCCGAGGAAGGATCGGTGGCGGCCACCGGTCCTTCCTCGGCCGGTCTCCGGCCCGCCGGAATTTGGCCGGATATCCGATCTGAAATTTGGCCAGAATCGGCCGCTCGGCTCTGGCAGCCGATTTCGACCAAATCACGGTCGAATTCATCGGATTCCGGCCACTATCCGGCCGGAATCCGGCGCCGGGATGTGCGCCGGCGAGTTGCGCATTCATCGAGTGTGACGCGGCGGCCGACGGTGGCCGCAACGGCGAAGCGGCAGCGACGGCAGTGGCGATATATATATAGGAGTGCGCACGGGTTTTTTGCGGGATACAAACCGCAGCATAGAAAATTTATATATATATATATATATATATATATATATATATATATAAAGTATTTAACAATATCACAGAACAAAAATATTAAATTCTTATAAATTTAATTTAGATTTTATAAAATATTTAATACTCACTTACACTCAATGGGTTTGATCCCCTTAGGTGGATCAACTAAAGTTCATACTTAGTTAGTATACATGAATTCCATTTCGGACGTTATGGCCTCTAGTCTCTCGGAATCTGGACTCCTCACAGCTTCCTAATAAGATGTAAGCTCGTTCAAAATCAACAAGCATAATATTATCATGATCAAACAAGATAAATGATTATCTCTTAGGTTGACGACATATTCTATCAGACCTGCGTAGAACTTGATCTATTTGAATAGGTTGTTGCTCCACAACTTCTTGTGCAACAAACTCATGATCCATAACACTTGGTGGTGCCTGTTCAATTTCCATCAAAGCCTTAGTACTATTTTCTGCATCTTGAATTTCTTCAAGATAGCTTTTACTCCTACTAGTTCTTCTAAAAATAAACTCTAATTCTAGAAAAATATCATTTCTAGCAACAAACACTTTACCTTATGTGAGATTGTAAAAGTAATATCTCTTCGTTTTCTTGGGATAGCCTACAAAATAGCATTTATCAGATTTGAGTCCTAGTTTATCTGAGACTTGACATCGAACGTAAGTCTCACAACCCCAAATCTTCATAAAAGACATCTTGGACTCTTCCCAATCTATATCATATATGGTGTCTTTATGACGGCTTTAAATGGAACTCGATTAAGTGTGAAAATAACCGTCTCTAGAATAAATCTCCAGAAGAAAGTAGGAAGATCCGTCTGACTCATCATCGATCGTACCACATCTAATAAAGTGCAATTCTTCCTCTCAGATACACTATTCCACTGTGGTGCTCTAGGTGGAGTGAGTTGAGATATGATCTCACACTCAGTTAGATGGTCACGAAACTCTTGGCTAAGGTATTCACCACCTCAATCTAATCAAGTATCTTAATAGTTTTGCCAAATTGATTTTATATTTCATTCTTGAATTCTTTGAACTTTTTGAAGTATTCTGACTTATGTTTCATGAGATACACATACTCATATCTATTGGCATCATCAGTAAAAATAATGAAGTACTGGTAGTCTCCTTTAGTTATTACATTGAAAGTGTCACATATATCAGTATGTATGAGTCTAATAAGTCCGTCGCTCTTTCGCCATGTCTATTAAAAGAGTTTTTATCATCTTGCCTAGAAGACGAGATTCACATGTCTCATATGATTCAACATCAAATGATTCTAGAAGTCCATCCTTATGGAGCTGTGAAACTCCAGTCATCCCGACATAAGTTCGACTTAAGTCAATTCAACTCGATAAGGTGTCCGAACTCAAGACGAGTTCGCTTGTCATGTCCAAGTTAAGTCTGACTAATCGGACTTAGGACTAGGTTCATCCCAAACTTTGCTCAAGCTCAAATGCGATTAGGCAGTTACAAAGAAGGTGTCAATTAGAGAGTAGGCATCAATTATAGACAAGACATCTATTATAAAGAAGATGTCAATTACAGAGAAGACGTCTATTACAAAATGGATGCATGTTACAAAAAAAAAAGTGATGACAATTATAATGGTGTCAGTTAAAGAAAGGAGCGGACCAGGTATAGAGGTGTTGGAAATATAATTTGCAATTATTAACAAGATAATGCATGCATTTGCCTATTTGTATTCTTGATAGGGTGAAGTGTATCTATTTAATGTTCCATTTAATGTTGGTTCATGTATAG
>NW_027432162.1:0-9915 GCF_044706935.1 Curcuma longa
TGATCAGTGCCTAGCTTGCTATACAAAATAAAAAGTATATTTTAAAAAGAAAAATATCAGTAGATCCGTTCAATAAACTTATTAGTCATTTCATTCTTGGAGATGTAGCAATGGCTCAATGGTTGAGCGGCTTTAGTGATGTGATGTTGAATACTGGATCTCTGAAACAAGAAGAGTTTATAATCGAAATAGGCTCTGAAACCGTTTGATTCACAGAATTGAATAACTTTTACTATGGAATAAATGCTTCATTTGAATGTCTATATTTGATTTTTAAAATTGTTGTAAAGGACAAATGAGGAATAGTTTTCATAATGACAAAAAATTCATACATGAAATATTTTGCTGGCTGGAACATCGACCTCAAGAAATGACTGAGTCACTTTGATACCTTGTGGTGATTTGTTAGGGCAAAGTTGGATGACAACGCCAGACTGCTCGATTTCACTGAAAAGCTGGAAGCTGCTTGTGTCGGAACTGTTGAATGTGGAAAGATGACCAAAGATCTGGCGATTCTCGTTCATGGATCCGGGTAATCCTAGCCTCTTTCTACTACAACTGCTCGAGCAACAACTATTTTCATGTTTTCTAACTAAAGTGCCTGTTTGCTCAGCGTCACTCGAACTCATTATCTGAACACCGAAGAGTTCATCGATGCCCTGAGAGCTAGGCTTTCTGCGCAATGAGGTTGAATTTGCAAGTTCCTGAAGCTGGGAGTCGGGGAAGGTTCGCTACTTAGTTTACATCAAATAAAAATTGTTTTCATGTTGGGAAGAAACATTTTCCATTCTTCATTGCTTTGTCGATCAGCATTTGCTACTGCAACTCATCACTGATGGTTTTGATTATTTAAAGTATGACTTTCCAGTACTTCGTCGATAGTTTGACATTAACATTTGTCTAGCAGCTCTTGAAATAGTTCCTTACGATCATAATTGATTGCCATAGCCATAGAATCACATAGAAATGAGATATGAAAAAAAAAAAGGCTTTAAGTTTACATTGGATCAGTATGCAATACTGGGTGCAAACCAAACAAGAATTGGCCGCCGAAATGTAAATGGCCGCAAACTCAAGGCGGCGAAGCTTTCGTCCTCCATGCTGTAAACCGAGTTTTCACTACTAAAGCCGGTATAATACAAGTCGACCGAGATATAAACGGAGTTCGACTTCAAATCCGGCAACGAAGAAGTATCGATGCAAAGCGAAGAACCTGTGCTCAAAAACAGAGCACGCTTCCCCAAATTATTCATGGCGATGATGGCGCCTTTCTCTGTATCCACATTCCAAACCTCTAATTTGATATAACCTTCTGATTTTTTCGTACTGGTCCGTGCCATCAGTAGATCATCGGAAGACGGACAGAGAAAGTAAAAGACGACGTCAAAATCCCAAGTGGCGTCTGACATAACGGCCACCGGCGTCCATGTCGGAGTCGAGTCCGGCGTGATGAGATCACACGCCGCTATCGTCACTTCGTCGTTTTCTTCGGATCGTGACATCACATAGAGCTTGCCCTTGTGAAAGGCTATGTCGTGGTAGTGATAATAATCACCTATCATCTTCCACTTCTCATCTCCGGCATTAACAGAGCACAAAATGTATTTCCGCAGAGAATAGCTGTAGAACACAAAGACGACGCTGTAATCTCCCCCTCTGGAGGGATCCGAGGACAAGACCCCCTTGAACTCCTTCAAAGCCCATCCGACGTCCATGGTGGAGATCGAGGGAAGGTTGATATGCACGCCGGTGATAGGGTTCAGGAGCTGCACACTGTACACGCCGGTGAAACGGCTAAGGAGCTGCACACTGACCTTCCCGACGGTTATGAGCCAACCGTAGGAAGATCCGACGACGGTATTGAGGGTGCGAGTAGCGGGGCTTGGGATATTATACACGCGCCCCTCCGATAAGCTGAAGAAGTTGTACTTGTTGTGAGGGTTATATCTTCCGTTCATGAGGAATTGCCCTTCCGGCACAAGCCATGGGATCTGAGGACGGTGATCGCCGGGACGGCGGCGGAGCTTATCGACCACGGCGGACCAATGTGAGCATACGGCGGCACAGTGAAAGAGGTCGGGGACGGAGAGCCTGGATAGGATTGAGTATAAGAGATCCGTAGGAATCTCCGACCAATAAGTAGACATCTAGAAGAGATGATGGTAAGTGACGACGGCAGCGGCGGACGGCGGCGGCGGGCGGCGGCGGGCGGCGGCGGGCGGCGGATGCAGCAACAAGCTAATTGAATTCGATATTCCCTCTTCCTCGGCTACCATCCTTTTTTAAAGGACGCCGGCTCTAAAATTTTGAGATTTATCATCTTACTATTTCCGTTTTGTTGCTTAATCTTTTTCTGTTTAATATAATAATATTTATAATAAAGAAATATTCTTTTTATATAAATTATTTTAAACTAGCATAAAATATAGTCCTGTTTAAATTTATATTCGATACGAACTATTCTAATCCAATATGTTTAATTTTTTTAAAGAAAATTAAGATTACTTGTTTTAGTTGTGTTAAATTCGTTTACTTTTTAGTTGGAAACAATATATATAGCAAAATCTTTTATCATTTTAATTTTTTTACCTTAAATATAATTTAAATTTAAGCGTAGTATATTAATTAGTTAAATATAGAACGGTCAAACCTTGGTATTCGATTAAAATCGAATCGAATCGAACTAAATTAATCTTATTTTTAACTAACCGAATCTATAGAATTTTCAAATAAAAATCGAACAAACTGAATCGATAAAATATTAATTAATTTAATTTTCGATCGAATTAACCAAAATAATTAAATTTTTTAAATATTATGAAAATTTTACCCATTAGTTAGGAATTTATAAGTTTATTTACTTAGAAATTTATAAATTATTTTTTTCGATTAATTTAGTTTTTGTAGTTTAATCGAATAAAAAATTTTAAAATCAAACCGAATTAACTGATTTTTTTTTAAATAATTGAAATTTCAGTCAGCTTGATCAGTTTAACTGAATTTTTTGTCACCCCTACGTGGTGGTGGGCCAACTCGTCAAAAATCCATCATACGATAAGGTGGAGTAACGGACCGACCCATCAACTTGACGGATTTGAAAATCTTCATTCCAATCCAACCCAAGATGTGTTGCGAATTAGACGGGTCAATCCATAAGGCTGTCAAAAGTATAATTAAAAGATATTAAAAATTTTAAATTTAGATTCTACTTCAATGAGTCAAGTTAAATTTTTTATGTTTAGATTGCGATTTAGACCGATCAAGTCCATTTATTTTTTTATTTTAATTTTAAATTTTTTTAAAAAATTAAATTTTCTCAATCCGCGGTCAATCCAAGCCCGCCACGGATCGACCCATAAGGGTCACTAGCCTAGGCGGGTCGGTTCACCCAAATCCACCTTAAAATGAATTGATAAAAGTTTAACTTAACCTGCTTAAATTATTTGACAAGGTGGTCTAATCCGACAAATTCGATCCAAATTGACCACTCTAGTAAAATATGTGTTATGGGCTGATATATCCTGGTCAAGAAAATCAAGGTTTGGTCCAAGTGGAGATAACACATTGGATGGACCGACTAACTCCGTGCCTGATTAACTCCATGCCCGACCGGCTACACACTTGACCGTAACCAAGTCCATATCTGACCGACTTTATGTCCCACCCACCTCATTGACTTCGTGATCTCCCAGATAGAGGTTGGCTCAGTCTTATCGAGTCCGCACTCTTGCCCAAGTAGCCCCACTCCCTCAATACTACTTCCCTTGCTCATCCCACCTACTAGCCGTCTGAGTGACACGTGGAATGTTTTAAATAATCAGATAAATTTAAAATATAATTAACGGAGATAATATTTGGACATGTCGATGAATTAACTTATTTATATAGTACGTATATATATATCATCTAACTTTAAATTTTTAGGGAGTTTATTAGTATTTGTAAAATTATATTTAGAATGCAATCTAATTTAATTATTTTATGTAAATTCCATTACAATTTATTAGCGACTTCATAAACCGAGCAAAAGACAAATAATACATTGATTCTAGGAAAATGAATCAGTCGTTGAGTTCTTACACTCGTTACCAACAACGGCCTAGATCTTATAGGGACCTGGACGACGCTTCGGACCGGGATTAAAGGGACTCCGAACCGAGCTGATAACTCGAGAACGAACCGGAACTAGCTTCGTCGGAACTGGAGAAGAGTCCCGCGAGCCGCTGGGGCACAATCTCGGGCGACAACTTCGCTGCTTCGCCCTCCTCCACTGCCGCCCTCCACCGCTGGTAGAAGAACCCCCTATACGCCGGGAGCACCATCCCCCTCACTGCCTCCCTCACCTCCTCTCTCATCCCAGCGTCCACCACCACCCACCCCGCCTACGCGACGCACGCCGCCTCCACCGCCTCCACGAATGCCCACATCTGCACCCGCGCCACTCCAGCGCCGACCTCCACTGCCGGAACCTCCGCTGTTATACCTTCCCCCACGACACCCTTTCGTAATTCGCTGCATGCTGCCTCGCTTTCGCGGCGTGCCGCGCCACCCACTCCTCGCCTAATAAACCCCTTAGCCAGCAGTGGCGGATCGTGTTCACGATGTACTGGAGGTTGTTCGCCAGGAAGAGGTATGATTGTCTTGCGTTCCGATACGCCGCCGCCTTGCCGTCGAGCTTGCAAAGGAGCACCAGAATCAACCACGCCAACCGACCGGTGATCCCCGATCGATTACCGTCGGAGGAGGAGGAGGAGGAGGAGGAAGAAAACAAGGAGAAGGACGCAAGCGTTGATGTCCCTGTTTTCTCCGCCGCCGCCGCCGCCGCCGCCGATACAGAGTCCGAGGCATCGAAAAAGAAATTCGGATGGAGACCAGATTTTTAAAATGGGAACTCCGCGTAGATCTCGAGTGAAATCGTGGACGGCGAGCTTATGTAATCCATCACACGATGAGTGAGCAGGTGAATCCCGCCACCCGGAACGATCGCCCAAGGGTCTCCATGGCCTGGGGGGCCGGCTACAGAGAGTCGGCCTGACCTTGGTTAAGCGCGGCATGCGATCATTGAATTCAGTCGGGAGGGGACGTTGTCAAGATCAATCCAATCAGACGGGCTAAGAGAAGGTAGACAAGTGGATAGCGGCAGAGAAGGCAGAGAGACTGTAGCTCCCTCCTACTACTATGGTTCACACGAAGGGAAGTCTCACTCAAAGGGCAATGAAAAGAAAGAGAGAAAGGGCTCAAGTCATCCCCAGGAAACCAGATAAGAGAGGCGAGGCAGCCGACCAAGAGTTAGGACCACGAGCGGGCAGTGTAGTGTCTAGCCCCCCCGGGTCCCTTACTACATCCGCCACTGCGTGGAATGTTAAAGTACATAACGATTGATAACCTACTACATTAATACATCATAACCTTTTATAATACTAAGCATGGGTGATGAGACATGCTTTACCATCACCATACGATATATGCTCCTTACTTTTGATGTGGCATATCCTCTAATAACTCTATAAAAGAACCCTGTTTCCCATGGGCCCATATATCCATGCACATGTGCACACACTCTTTACTCTCATTCTTCACTTTTTCTGTTCTTTTTCTCCATCTCCAATCGATGACGGACTAATTTCGACGTCGGAGAGGCTGAGCCAAGGCACCTTTAGCCTCCATTTTAACCCTTTGTCTCTTCTTAGAAGCCTTGCAGGGCCACAGTCTTCTCCCAGCTGCTCGTGGGCCCCATGTAATTTCTTCAACATAGAAGTCAGGTATCTGATGACTCATCCGGAGACGATCTCAAGCAAGAAAAATATAGATTTTTTGGCCAGTTATGTCTTCTAATGACAAATTTAATAACAAAACTGTGATTTTATCTTATGTGACTTCACTATACATGAATGATGAAATGGATGGATCATCCTTATCAGAGCCCTGGACGAAATTATAATTTTTGGGCCTTGTCAGAGTCCTTGGTTGTACAAGGGCCCTGGACGAAATTATAATTTTTGGGCCCTGACACAGTGACATATTTAATTTTTAAAGCTTGATAAATTATGATTTTCAAATAATAAGAGTTCCAAGATAAAAAAAATTTTATACGAAACAATGCTCTCCAAGCAACTAGAGTTCAAAGATAAAAAAATAATTTCTCCTATTTAAAATGATAACGATACTCTAAATAATATTTAGAACATACAAAAAATAACAAAAAAAAGTTGAGGTTTTTTGAATTGTCATTGCAAATTCCATTGAAATACTCTTTTTCTTCTTCGTAGTGAAGAAGCTCCAAACTGAATGAAGGTCGTCATCGAACATTGAATTTTTTTGATAACCGCTCATCATATGTTCTTGTCTGCTCCACCAAAAGATATAAACTTTGTCATATCAAAACATCAAGAAAAACATTTTGATGCACAAAGAAAAATATACATTGAGAAAATTTAAAGACTTGTATGGCTAAAAATAAGAAAAGGAAACAAAAACACAAGTTGTAAACATGAAGTTGATGAACATGCAACACAGTTCGAAGACATGTATACCTCACTTGACTGGTAATGAGATAATAATTTTATCATGCAAAAATTAAACATATGGACTACTAAAAAAAGTTGATTAACTAGTCACAAATTCTTTATTTTCATGATTCTTATTTTCAACGAAATGCATTTGATTCATTAGTTAAAATCTGAACTAAGTTTTCCTTTGTGTCATGTGATTCTTTTTACTAAAATATTTATTCAATGAATCTTTTAAGCTTGGGGCTATCTCTTCCTCTTTTTTCTTTTTTTGTCTTTTTTGATATCTAGATAGTTATTTTAGCACACACCTCAATATACCATATGAGCTCCTCGCAGCTTAGGCTAACGTTCCGATCTCATTATCAGGTCGTAAATCTTGCTTACCATGGTCTACAAGGCTTGATCTTTTACAATGATCTATGAGTCACCCTCCCGAGAGATCGATACACAACTTAAGCCAGCAGCCGAGCTCTCTTGGACCGCGGCGCACCTAACACAACTCCTCATAACTTAGCCCACGGCTACCCTTAAGGAAATCGCATAGTTCGACCTCACTATTAGATCATATATCTCCCCTATCACTACCCACCAAGCTCAAGTATGCATAAAACTCCCTATCTCACCTGCCCGCAAGGTCGGAACAAGGTTCAATATACCAACCGAGCTCCCTCAGACCTCGGTGTACTGTATTCAACGCTCTATGACTCCTATAGAAGTAAACTAATTCCAGAGGCCGATCTCATGACTCGGTCTCAGTATTACATACTGACCTCATGGCATGGTCCTAGCCTCATCTACCATAATGATAGATAATTATGAAAAATAAGCAATAAGCAAAGAACAATAAAACCTAATATGGAGGGGTACTTTTGCGACATGTGAAACTGTAGAATCGGTTGTGGGCCTTGTGGCCTGTGGGGGCAGCTCGCGATAGAGATCCACAACCCGTGGAATGAACAGAAAAATGATCTGGTGACGAGATCCACAACTTGTCGAGATCTAGTGCTTGTGCTTGATGGAATGAACAGAAAAAGGATCGGCGAGTAGGGCTCAAAAACTAGTTGACCGTTCAATTTTTTTTGGATGGACAGGTAGGCAAAGAATTACAGAATTGACCGTTCAATGTTTTTTTGGATCCGATCAAAGAATACTTTTAATATTCTTTGAGAGACAATAATTAAAAGTTAAGAATATGAAATTTAATCCAAAAATTAGGGTCTTACCAATTTGTGATTTTGAGCAGTCGCCCTGGTTGACTTGGCCCAGGGCTAACCTGAATATAAAGAATCTCGATGATGAAAAATGATCCATAATAAAATTAAAATTATATTTTGAATAAGGCTAACGATGATGATAGACAATAAATTAAAATTTTTCCTCACAAAAAAGCCAATTTTTTGATTCATTCTAAAGAATTTTTTTATCTTTCAATTATGGATTGTGAGTTTATTGGATCGAGAAGAAGGGATGAATATTATTTTTTAAAAAAATAAATGTTTTTATTATAGCCTTCAAAATTAGTGAATTAAATACTAAATAAATTTTCTTCAAATGATTTTTTAAAAATTTATCTTTTATTAATTATTTGTCTACCATTTTTTTTAATTTTACGGAGGAAGGTTTCGGCACAAAAAAAAACTTTTTAAAGGTAATTGTCGTATTTATTTAAATTTATTCATTTACTTATTTTAGAATTTTTCAAATTCATATAAATTCCACTTCGGTGGCAGAACCCTCCACTTTTGCAACCGATCACCGTCCCTTGCTCCCGCTTCTCTCTTGTCATCCCTTGCTTGTCTCGATCTCGCTTGATTTGACGTCGTCGACAACGGTCGAATAGCATCCTATCGACGAACGAACCCTAGCATGTTTTTTTATGTAAAAAATTTCTCTCCGTCTGTTCTTTGTCAGCCAAAAATTAGGCCCCTATCAGATTATGGGTCCTTGGCAGATGCCCTGATTGTCCTGGCCCAGGGCCGGCCCTGATCCTTATAGTTACGTACCTTTATAGATAAAAAAAATCATCCATCGTTAGTTCACTAATACAATATAAAAAGAAAAAAAACATCGACGGGACGCTTGATTATGGCCGAGAGGTTGATGGGCAACGACAAGGTCATGAGCGAGAGCAATCGTCGAGCTCACAAGCATACTATACTATGACCTTAGGACCTCAACGGAACAAGCTCGATTTGTGTTACCATCCTTTTGTTTAATTTTGAAAGTGATCGGTACCTCACGAAAATTGTTCTCCGGCCATCAAAATAAATTGCGAAGCACAAATGGATCCTGATGGCCGATCAAGCTCACAAGTTTTTTAAACTTCCAATGTGTAATGTGTCATTGGTGAAATTTGAACTATCGTTATTTAGGAAACATACCTCACCTTTTATCATAGCCCAAGGGGCTCGTTAGCACCCTTACTTGTATAGAAATCCAAATATCCAACTCTTCGAATGGATTAATCGTAGAGGTGAACGGTTCGATCCCATAGAAGTTTTTCACTTGTCATCAAAGTAAATCAGGAAGTGCGAACGATGGTCACTCTACAATCAACATTCCAAGGGTTGCTTTTCCACGGAAAGAAATTAATCTGTAGTGAGTCATAGTTGAAAATCGATCCATGGATGCTTGATTAATTAATTGCAAAAGTGTACATGGTAATTTTAAATTGACTAGTTCCTATGGAATTCCCTATCGGCTATCAGGATAAATTCAGAAAACGTTGATATCCATAGCTCGACGACCTAGTTACACAATTTTTCGAACTCCATGGGTGTCCGATAATGCCCAACAAGAGTCTCAAACCTTTGCTGCATGGTTAATCCATCTTGCTGTTTATCATCACATTAGTATCCTTTTTCAGCAAAACAGCCCCACACGGTCGGCCCCACGATCATCGGTGAGGAGGTAAATCGGGAAGTTGTAGTTGACCACTACGAAGTAGGAGGGCATTGCCTCGACTTTGCCGAGATCATCGCATTAGTACCCTTGTCATTATTTGAGGGAGCAAATTTAATCTCCGTAATGGTCAATTGCAGCTTTCCGATTTACTTTTTCATAAATGATCGTGGAGTTGATTGTATAGGACTGCTGGGATGACGGATTCCACCGTCTCTGATTTTAGTTTATGTGTCTTCTCTAGCATATCCTACCCTTTATGGCAAGTTTACTTGACACACTGATAAACTTCATTGTTTGAGATTTTTTTTATCCTTGTTAATAATAATGCAGCAACATCAAAGTGTGTTTATCCTAATTAGTTATTATGATTAATCCTTGTTTATGAGTGCTTATGCCAATTATCTAATTAGTAATTAGATCCATATATTGCCCAAAAATAATACCTAATGACTTATTATGTCATATGGGACTAAACTATATACTCTAACACTCATTCTTG
>NW_027432163.1:0-5761 GCF_044706935.1 Curcuma longa
AAAGATAGCTGTCACATTTGGCTCAGACCGGATTGTGAGCTCAACATGGATTCAGTCCTAGACCCCACTTGGACCACCAAAACCATCTTGTCTTGGTCGCCTCAACCCTGCATCTCGTCTTGACCATATCTGGCATCTTGTCTTGACCGTCTCGATCTCAAGTCTCATGTAGGCTTTCTTGGCCTTGAGTCTTGGCCATCTCGACCTCAAGTCTCGTCTCGGCTTTCTCATCCTCGAGTCTTGTCTCGGCTTTCTTGGCCTCGAGTCTCATCTCGACTGACTCAACCTTAAGTCTCGTCTCGACCATATCTGGCATCTCGTTCCGGCTGTCTCGGCCTTGAGTCTCATCTCGGCTTGCTCGACCTCGAGTCTTGTCTCAGTTTTCTTAGCCTCGAGTCTCATCTCGTACAGCTCAACCTCAAGTCTCGTCTCGACCTCGAGTCTCCTCTCGACCATATTTGGCATCTCGTCCTGGTTGTCTCGGTCTCGAGTCTCGTCTTGTTTTCTTGGCCTTGAGTCTCCGCCGTCTCGACCTCGAGTTTCATCTTAATCGTCTCGACCTCGAGTCTCGTTCCGGCTACTCCTCAACTTTCTTCATCCTGAGCTCCATCTTTACATCTTCTGTGAACCGCTATCTTACATAACTTACTAAAGGAGAACGCGAATATTCTCACAGACATGCGGCAACCCTAAATGAACTGGCGGTTACGAGGTTGTTAGACTTGGTGCCCTCGGATACTCCTTTTTCTGCACATAAGGCTAAAAGGAAATAACTATCGAATCTGATCCCCTTACAGGTTACTATAAAGCATTATCTCATCCGATGTGAAGATGCTTTGAGTAGGTTATAAAAAGCCCAAGACACAACCTTGTTCCGAGTTCGTCTCTGAAAAACTCTTCTAGTATCATCTTCTTCTTTTGGATCTACATTCCCTCCTTTTCAAAGAACCCTAACTTGAACGTCGGAGTGGCTGGTCGGGACTCCCCGACACGAGTATAACCTTTTCCTAAAGTGTGTTTCAAGTACTCATCGTCTCCCTAGTCGATCTCATCTAGGAGGTCGCACACGTCAGACTGTTCATTGACTAGTAGCTTGACCATCTACAATATTTGATCGGAATAAATTAGCCATGTTAAATTATTCTTATATATATTATACTGAGTATTGAGCAGCATCGTAAACACCAAGTATAAAAAAAATATTTTTTTATTTTCACTTATTTTAAATTAAATATTAAATTATAAATCTTAAACTTTAAATTCTAAATTTTAAAATCTAAATTAAAAAAAATTTACACTTGATGCACGATGATGCTAACAAACTTTAAATATGCACCTTATGAAATTAGTTTGCATCACGGCATCTTTATCCTTTCACAATCTTCCATATCAATCTCTTCAACAAACAAACAAACAAACAAAATTTTAAAAATTTCTTCATCAAACAGTTCGAATTTCTATCAAGCAACACAAAAAAAGGGTATTTTCAAACCGAGATCGACCTACTTAAACTGGTTCAATCACACAAATCCCACAAATACAAATACTTATGCTCGAACTGGATTCAAAAACCTGCAACAACTGCTGTAACTAACACTCGATCAGGGTTATGCAAACCTCATGAACATTTTATAGAGTGAAGAATCAATCAAATTTACAGACAGTGGAATTGAAGTAGTTTGGATCCAATGACAGCAATAAAGAATCAGTGTGTGTATATATTTACCATCTGTATCGTCTGCTATCTTAGTAATCTGTTTGCAAAAAGTGTACAAACAAGAACAATTCCGGTCATTGTCCAAAGTAGTTTATCGTAAACGATCTGTGGGGATCGGCTAATCTCAATTTGATCAGTGTTCAGGAACTGGTCCTGGTTCTTACTAGATGATGTGCTGACATTGACAGACTGAGAACCTGAAGAGAAGAAGGGGAGGACAAGGTTTCAGCATTCTCGCAAAAGAGAAGCAACTGATCATAAAAGCAATAGATAGAAGAATCGTCTGCGATCAGAGACTTACAGTCGTAGCTCCGCCAACCGACACGCTGATTTGCCAAATCATACACCACTATCTTATCCTTTAGAACAAGATCTACAGACAAGAACACACATTGTGCTAAACTTTCGATAAACTTAGTTAAAGAAAAGAAGTTTCAAAAGCATGTAATTGTCTCTCTTTGGTCTACATGATGAATTAAGTGAATTAAATTGAAGGTTTAGTCCACAAACCTCCTAGAATTGTTACTCCTGACCCATGGTTGTTTTGCAAGCCTAAACACCATATGTCTGTATAATCCTGCAAGTTGAAATCGATGCTACCTATCAGATGCTTGGTGAAGTAGTAATGAACTTGTAGCTGTAACAAAATTACTCGTACGACAAAAAGGATGAAGGCAACTTACAACAATGCCTTGTTTTAATAGATACTCCTCAGGAGTTAGTAACATGGATGCGCCGCCCTTAAAGTTCAATGTGATTGAAGGAAATGATTCATCGAGACTGCAATTGAGAGATGCGAGTCAGATTGCTTGAAAGACAAAGAAGCACAGCAGTGTGTTGGAACAACCTGCTGGAAGTTATGAAACACTCATTTCCACTATCAGTGGGGATCGAACGCACTGATGATGAAACAGAAGCAAGCATCTACAAATAGGCACGAGGACTATTAGTAAAGCAGAATTATTATGACAGCAATATAGATAGATCGATAATAGCTTGGCCTCCGAAGCAACAAGTCGACTTACTGCATTGACCAAAGTAACGTAAATCTGTTCAGCAAGGTAAACCAATGTAGTCCCAGAGTCGACAATGGTCCCTTGCAAGTTTGTTGTGGTGAACGCCGATTGATCGATGGCTAGTGTCTGATCATTGACAGCAATGCTTTCTAAATAAACATTGTAATGAGGCCTGATGGGCAAACTGAGGCAGTAAGCATGTGCAAAACATCATATATAGGCAAAATAACGAGTATATTTGTCATAAAATAACTAGAACACATCCATAGCACACGTAAAAGTATTACTTCGAGAATGCAGAGGCTAATTAGGCAAGAACTTTTGTATAATCTTGAATTTTTAAAAGGTGTGCATTGATTAAGAAAACAAAATGAGATGATTTCCTATATAGTTAAGAAGAAAGGAATTGTTTTAATCATGAGAAAAATGCTTCAAATTCCACTAGTTTTAGTGTGTTTAGAGAAGAATGCAGTTTCTTTTTCCATTAAAAGCATAAAATATTGTATCGAGAGAACTTACTGTGCTGGAACAAGTGGGGTGTAGGCGATACCCGGTGCCAAAATCTCTCCGAGAACCAATATGCCTCCACCATCGTCTGAACCCTTCAAGCAGTGAGAAAAAATTGGAGGTGCAACACCCATAGCCGACAATTGTGAAATTATGGACAATCCATTCTGTCCAAACCCTAAAATTCCACCAATTGCCTTGTCTGACTTGCTCAGATCTCCGGTCTGAGAGTTGCTACAACTGTACAAAAGCTATTTTTGAATTGGTAAATGTTTGTAATGATTTGCTTATATTAACTCAAAGAGCAAGTGGAAAAACATTCGATTTAACCAGTGTAGGAAAAGAATGAATAATGAGGAAAGCAAATATCTATCAATGAAAATGACATAGAACTAGTAATCTATTAGGGAAACATAGAAAGCCTCACCTACACTCGGTAACCAGTGTACTGCATAAATCTATGAAATGAGTACCCTTTCTCACAACATACAAGAACTAAAAGAAGGCAATTTCCTTTTGTCAGACTGAATTGTAATGGGGTTCAATTTTTGTGCAAGAAATATTTTACGGAAAAAGGCATGAGTATATGAAGCTAAAATTGTTTTATAAAAGTTTGCACAGTCTAGAGAACCTCTATCTCTTTTAACGGTATATGCTAAGATCAAAATTTCCTAATATGATCCACTCGAACTGAGCAATGAAATTAAACACACACAGCACAGAGATACACATATAAATGGCAGTCCAATGCACATATACTATATGTGATGGATATGATCCACTCAGATGACATTGAATCTATTGTATGCAGTCTTACCCTGTATTACAAAAGGTTATTTCCACAAAGATACACATATAAGAGGAGTTGAGTTTTAATGTATCATAATGATTCAAATATCAAAACGAAACATGATTGGTTGTTAATCAAAGCTCTTTCAAAGATCTTGATTTAGTACTTGGTGAAATCTATACCGGCTTAATTTCAGACCCATCAGATATCATTTAGTCCATTTTTAGAGAATCAAAATATATTTTTTACTATTTATAGTAATTTTCTATTTTTAAGATTTGAAAGTATTTTTTACTTTTGTAAGTTAGAGTTTTGTTTAAGGACTATATATATTTATACGTCTATTTAATTATTTTTGGATAACTTTTGATTATTGAATAAATTTTTATTTTTTTGACAAAAACCTAGAGATAGTGGTGGCTTCTCTTCATTTCTGATTTCTTGTGCTTGTTTTCTCTACAATTTCCTCTAATCTTCTGCCTCCAGAATAATCGCTATTTTATTCTACGTTAGTTGGTATCAGAGCGCGTCAGATCCAATGAAAGGTCATTGCGGTCATGATCGTAGTGGTCATGGTCGCAACAGACAGGTTCCGATTAAGGCAGTCTAGTATCGTGATCGTAGCGTTTAGGATGTGACAATTGAGGATTTGTAGAGGTAAGTCGCAGAATTAACCCAGCATCTGACGACGTTGGATTTTGAAGATCGAGATATCTATGATCGTGATTCTGCATCCACCTTCGACACCCTTACCACAACCATGATAGGGTCTTGGAGCGTTGAAGTTGAGAGGAATGGTATATAGACTTGGTTTTCAAGTTGATCTACTTGAGTTTTTGAAGGATTCTAACAAGAATGTTACAAGCAGAAGGATTCATTGATATCTATATCATTGTTCAGTCCTTGAAACATTGGTGTCACTATCTAGTACAGAAGGAGTTCATTTTGTTTACTAATCACGAAGTCTTGAAGTACATCGATGGTCAATACAAGCTAAGTAGGGGCATGCCAAGTGGGTGGCTTATTTTAGGAGTTCACCTTTACACTGAGACACCAAGTAGGGAACCTGAACCGTGTTGTAGATCTCCTGAGTCATCGCTCTTCATTACTTACCATCATGAGCAAGGTTGCAACCTTTGAGGTTTTCACTAACATGTACTCAACTGATCATTCATTCGAAAGAATATTTCAGAAGGTACAAGATGGTCACCGCCATGATTTTATTTTACATAATGGTTATCTATTTTGTGGATTGTAGTTGTGCGTTCCAAATTGTTCATTGAGGTAGGAAATTATCAGTGAGCTTTATAATGAGGGCCACTTTAGTCGTGATAAGACACTAGCCCTTATTTCTGATGATTTTTATTGGCCTAAGTTGACCAGTGATGTTGCTCACTTTGTACACCAATGTTATGTATGCTAGTGGTCTAAGGGAATTCTAACCAATGCAGGCTTGTACACTCCTTTACCTGTTCTTGAAGCTCATTGGTTCAATGTCAACATGAATTTTATTTTGGGTTTACACCGCACCCAATGAACCTCAAATTCTATTCTAATTGTGGTTGATAGGTTTTCTAAGATAACACTTTTTGTAGCTTGCAGGAAGACTATGAATGTTGTCTGGATTACCCATCTTTACTTCAAGGAGATCGTGCATTTTCATGGTGTTCCTAAATCTAGAACAGATTGTGATACCAAGTTCATCATTCATTTCTGGAAGAGCTTATAGGG
>NW_027432164.1:0-4311 GCF_044706935.1 Curcuma longa
TATAGATTCTTTAATATATGATATGTCCGACAATAAAATTTAAAATCATATTCAATATAGATAAAAACTTCTTTATATATTATATCTCCTCCACTCTAGAACTTTAATCTATCATCATCGACAACATATATTGAAATAACATAATATTGAGATAATATTGTTCTAGTTAGAGATTGAAGTTTTAGATTATGAATTACTTGAATATGATTTCTATACTTCTTTAATTAAATTAATAATATGATTAATTTTCATTAGTATAAATTATATCTGTCGGTTATCTTTTTTTAATTGAATTTAGTTGTTTATTTAATAATTAATTATATTGCTGCTAGATGTTTATTTTTTTTTATTTATATTTATTGATTAAGTTTATCATCTTATTTTTAAAAAATTAAGAATGTTTATAAATGAATGTAATTTTGTACGGGGTTATTTGTAACATATTTGAAATTTTCAAAAGAAATTTGAACATTAAATGTTTATATACGTTATTTGATAAAACATAAATAAAATTCTTAGATGTGATAAAATAATTTAAAATTTTATTATTCAATTTTAATTAATTTTATTTTGGATATAAAATAAAGAAATGTAAGATTTTTTAATTTTGGTATGTAAAATGTTATATTGCAGGTTTAAATTTTATGATTAAATTTATTAATTTTATAAATATAAAATTTATTGATCAAATTAAGAAATTTTAGATTTTATTTTATTTTTTTTATACTTTCACGTAAACTATAGGCTTTTTTGAAATAATCTAACTTTTTCAATACATATATTGAATAAAATAAATTAAAAATAATATATAAATAAACTATTCATTAAATTAATTAAATAAATTTTAATTTAATTAAAATATTGTATAAAGTTTAATTGTTTTTGGATGTTTAAATTAAAGTTGAGAGAAGATAGAAATTGATAATTTTCATATTAAATTTTATATTATTTATTTTAAATAGAATTTTAGTTTTTAAAATACCAAATAAGTTAGATTTAATTAATATTTAAGTTTACTTTCTAATTCTTTTGAGTAAGTCTATCTATATATATACGGATTTATTCTGCTGAGCGACTTTCATAAGCGCCTGTTACGTGGAAAGCCGACGTGGCTAGCCTCTCCGCGCGCGCAAAAGCACAGGCGCGGCTATTCCAAACCCTACACCCTGCTCTCGCGATTCATCTCTTTCGCCGCACTCCTTCTTCCCCTGCCCGCCGCCTGTCTCTCCCCCTGCTCTCTTCTCCCTTGCTCGGCACCGCGCCGACCACTGTGAGCCACGACGCCTTCTTCCCTAACGCGACGCCGCCGCCTTCAGCTCTGCGCCTGCGATCGCTGCCTGCCAACCGCGAGCGAGGCTCCTGTTTCGGCTGCGAGGGGGAGAGACAGGCATGCGACGTTTATTGTCATCGTTTAGATTATTTTGTCTAAGTTTATGTTTGCAACATGCATGATCTAGTTTAGTTTTTCAGAGATGGAGGAAGATGGGTCTCAGAAGACCTTCAAAACTCTTGGTTTGAAGGAAGAGTTGGTGGAAGCTTGTGAAATTTTGGGGTGGAAAGCCCCTACAAAGATCCAAATTGAGGCAATTCCCTTTGCTCTTGAAGGTTCATTCTCTTCCCTTTCACTTTTTAGTTTATTTGTCCTTATCATTTTAAATTGTTAATTGGTTTTGGATAAAAATAATTTGGAAGCTTGATATGAAACTTTGCTAATTGATTCCTTTTCTTGTTATGATGTGTATTGCAAGTTGACTTTTGTTACTCAAAGTGGAGTTTTATGGAGAAAACTTTGTTCTTGCTATTGGTGTAGGCAAAGATATTATTGGATTGGCACAAACAGGGTCTGGCAAGACAGGAGCTTTTGCATTGCCAATTCTTCAAGCTTTGCTGGACACTCCACAAAGATTGTTTGCTTGTGTGCTTTCACCTACTAGGTTTTATTTTGATTTTCTCCAGGAATTCTTAATGGCGGTTCTTAGTTGATTATTATGAATATTGACTTGTTTTTCCCCTCTTTTTTTTTCCTCTCCAGGGAATTGGCAATTCAGATTTCTGAACAATTTGAAGCTTTAGGATCTGGCATTGGAGTGAAATGCACTGTGGTTAGCACCTTTCTGAGTTTGTGCATGTGTAGGGAATGCTTATGTGCACAGTTCATAGCCAAACATAGATCTCACTGCATAAATTAGTTATGGTTTAGTTGGTAATGGAGATATGACAAACCAATCAGATTGTATGACTGTTCAATCAAAGTCCATGAAAAAGAAGCTTAGTGTAGATGCTCTTAGCAATTGCATTAGAGATGAATATATCTTCTATTCAATTTTGCTTTCTGTATGAACTGTTTTCTTTATTTGTGCACAGTTAGTGGGAGGTGTTGACATGACACAGCAAGCAATTTCTCTTGGAAAGCGCCCACATATTGTGGTATGTAGTAATGATCATCATTGTGTTGTTTGTTGGCTCTTTGTAGAATGTGAACATGGATTTTCTATCTGAAAGGCTTAAGTATATGCCTTCTAGACAAAAATCACTTGGACATGAATGCTGTCATACTTTCTCAGTTGTACAGGATTTGGGGCCAAAGTTTTAGAAAACATTCAATTTATCTCTGCTCACAGAAATTCTTCTCAAAGAATATGGATGTGAACTTTGTAATTGTATTTCTTTGAGAGAAGTTCCTCTATTGAGTGTAGACTAAACCTTTTGATCTAATGAATTTTAAATGTTTCATGGTTGAAGAGAATGTTCCATTCAAGGCTTTTCTATACATGAGAATATCCCTCAAGATATATTGGAAATAATTAATTCTTTGACACATTTGTAATTCAAATCTCCCTTCGATAGTATCGGGTCTTGTGCTATCGATGAATTTTTTTATGTCATGTTCCATAGTTTGTGATTAGGAAATTGACTTTACAGAGCATGTTCAGAATGGCACCTTTATTAAAGTTTCAACATAGAAAAAATGGCCACTTTTGGCCTTTTATAATGAACCATTAGATCTTCCCTATAATTGCATTATGTGTCTTAAACATCACTTTAATTGTCTTGCTGATGTTATTTCTCATAGGTGGGCACACCGGGGCGTCTCTTAGATCATTTGACCAATACAAAAGGTTTTAGCCTTCGCACAATAAAGTATTTGGTATGAACTCTGCCACATTATGATATTTGCAATTTTTTTTTGCAAAATGCTTACTGTTTAATATTCATCTTGAAATCCACTGTTTTAATTTGTTATCTCATTTCCTGGGTGAATTGAAAAAATGGATGGCTTGGAAAGATGAGAGAATAGAAAGGTGGAACAAAAAAGAAATAAATCTTTTAATTGTTTCCTTAAATAGATATACATAAAAGAATGGATAAGTTTCTATCTTGAATAATTTTTAATTAGTTCTCCATTTAGTTTCTATATATAATTTAATTCAAGTCATACCTAATTAATTATGGTTTAAAATCTCAATCCGTATCAGAGTTTCGATTTATGATTGGAATAGTATCGTTTTGGTATCGTGCTGTGTCGATATAATTTCGATATTTTTAAAATATAAAATATATTAATTAAAATAAAAAATTTAATTTAAATATATAAAAAATTAAAAATACAAAAAATAAATGATAAAATATTTTTTTTAAATAACAGGATTGTGGCACCTTCATATGGTAAATAAATAAATAAAAATTTTATTATATATTTTTGAAATTAAAATAAATAAAAAATATATATGTATATATATTAAATTAATGGGATAGTTTTATTAGGGTTTGATAAAACCTGATTAGATTATCTTATTTATATTTATAATTAAGAGTTGATTGAAATTATTAACTTAAGTTTAATTATTTATCTATTTTCTACATCCCACCTATATTCCTATGAGTGTCCCCCCATGAGCGTTCCTACCGTGACACACTCCCACGGGCTTACCTGCGGTGGTCATGGTGGCCTTTGCGATCTCGCAGAGGTCGCCGTGGGATTTAAGGCCAAGGCCCCGTAGAGTTCGTCACGATCCCACAGTGGCCAGCAGTGCTAGGCTATAGGAGACAAGTGATGGGTGAAACAGTAAATTTTCTCCGTTTTGCTCGGCATGGAATGAAATTTTAAACCATGACTAGAGTGCTAGTACTCTTTAACCAAAGTAAAATCAAAGTAAACTAAAGAATCCTGATTTTTATGAATTTTTTAAATTCTGAAGATGGCAAGTATTGAAAAAAATGTTAATTGATTCTATCATAAGTTAAAGAAGGAATTCAATAATTCTCTGATAAATATATATTTAAAAAAATGGAATGAGTTCAAATATATCA
>NW_027432165.1:0-4504 GCF_044706935.1 Curcuma longa
AGATTTGGCCAGAAATTGACCGCGATTCGGTCGCCAGTGGCTGTGCGCCGGATTCGATGGTTTTTGGTCGAATTCGATCGGATTCTGGCCACAATCCGGTCGGAATCTGACGTCGGTCGGCGCGCCGACGAGTGGACCGTCGATCGGGCCCGGTCCGACGATCTCTGGTGGCCGGACGGCATGGCGACGGCGGTGGTGGCTAGGGGTAGGGCTGGCATGGGCGTCAATCCTCGTCGCGCAGCATAGAAATTCTCTCTCTCTCTATATATATATATATTTTCCTATGCTGAGGTCCTTACCCCGCGCTCCTCGTCCGCGACAACCCGACCCCTCGCCACTGTCGCTTCGCCTTCCAGCTACCGTCGGCCGCCGCGTCACACCCGATGAAAGCGCAACTCACTGGCGCACATCCCCGCATCGGATTCCGACCGGATAGTGGCCGGAATCCGGCGAATTCGGCCGCGATTTGGTCAGAATCGGCTGCCAGTGCCGAGCGATCGATTCCGGCCAAATCGCGCCGGAATCCGGCCAAATTCCGGCCGGAGACCGACCGAGGAAGGACTGCTGGTCGGCACTGGCAGCCGAATTCCGGCCAAATCACGGCGGTTTCCGGCCAAATTCCGGTCGGAGACCGACCGAGGAAGGACTGCCGGCGGCCGGCGTTCCTTCCTCGACCGGTCTCCGGCCGTGATTTGGCCGGAAATCCGACTGCGATTCGGCCGCCAGTGGCTGTGCGCCGGATTCGGCGGTTTTCGGCCGAATTCGGCCGGATTCCGACCACAAACCAGCCGGAATCCGGCGCCGGCCGACGCGCCAACGAGCGGCGCATCGATCACGGCTAATACGGGCAGTCACATGTTGTACTTCTTTTAATCATGTTGAAACTCTAAGTTGCCCAAACAAGAAGAAGGAAGTAAGAAGATGGAAAGCCCTCTTATCTTTGTGTGCTTCTTTTCCTCTGCTCTCTCATCTTCGGTGGTCACCCATTTGCCTGGATTCCAAGGCCCCCTGCCCTTCTACTTAGAGACAGGCTCCGAATGATGCTTCCCTCAATCTTAACTTTGCTCTGACCTCCATGAACCTCTGCTTTCATTGGTGCAAGTACGTGGAGGTGGACCATGAGCATGGCGGCGAGTTTTTCTACTACTTCATCGAGTCAGAGAACAAGCCGGCAGAGGACCATCTGTTCCTCTGGCTGACCGGCAGCCCCAGCTGCTTTGCGTTCAACAGCTTGGTCTTAGAAATAGGTGGGTGAAAATTCCCTGTTTGTTAGGATCAACTACTCTCGTTTCATAGTAGAAATCCACTCGCAGATCCCTTGAAATTTGTGGCAGCCGAGTACAACGGCAGCAGATTTGAAATTTAGCTGAAAGCATTTGACCGGTGGAGTGGAATATAGCCTATAAAAGATTTACTCAAAGAGAAGGAGAAATCACCTTGGTCCAGGAATAAGGATGGTAGACCAGCTTGGCAAGTTCTCGTTGTACTAGATTGTCATAAATTTTAGGATGGCTGCAAGTGGATTTCAACCATCAAAGTTAATCATAGCAAACAGGAGAATTCACCCATCAATTTCGAAGACCAAGTCACTGAAGGCAGAGCACATGGGGCCGCCGGTCAGCCAGACGAGCAAAGGGTCCTCCGCCGGCTTGTTCTCCGACTCGATGAAGTAGTAGAACAACTGGCTGCAGTTCTCCTTGTCCACCTCCACGTACCTGCACCAACGAAAGCAGAGTTTCATGGCGGTCACAGCAAAGTTAACGTTGTGGGAAGCAACATTCAGACCCTGTCTCTAAGTAGAAGGGTAGGGGGCCTTGGAATCCAGGTAAATGGGTGACCACCGAAGATGATAGAGCAGAGGGGAAAAAGCAGAGGAAGATCAGTGAGACAATCAGGAGTGGGCTTTCCATCTTCTTCTTCTTCTTCTTCTTCTTTCTTCGTTCGTTGTTGATCAGGTCACTTGAGCTTCAACATGTTTCAATTATTGGAGTAGCCTATTATGATTGCTAATACAACTATTGCAATAATCATTTAATAGTGAAATAATAGATCCACGGACTGACACAAATAGTTTCCATAATAATGTTGTTATCAATAAGTCTGAGGTCAATTTTCAATGGATGTGAACCTACGAGTCCCAACTACGACGTATTTGTAGAAGAGGGTAAGGGTTCGAATTCTGGCGAAGCCAGACAATATCTTCCGATTTACGTCGTGACCAACTGCAGTTTCTCGATTTACCTCCTCAAAGATGATCGTGGGGCCAACCGTATTATTTTTATAATAATATTGTTATCAATAAGTTTGATGTCAATTTTCAAAAGAAAAGTCTCATCCCTTTACAGGCACTACTATTGAACGAAGACCCTATAATTTATCCCCTTTCAAAAAGTGTAGGCATGTCTAGAAGAACTGCCAAGATGATATTTTCCCCTTTTACTATCAATTTAGTAGTGAAATAATAATTTTACCATGATTTTATTATTTTTTAAATATTCTTAATTTATTTTAATCATATTTGATTAAATTGATAATTTTAATATAAAAGTACTTTATAATATTATAATCAAGATGAATAAAAAGAGAAAGAATTTATTTTAATATAACTATTATACATTCTAGTAATTATTTCATAATTATTATAAAATAAATATATTTTTAATAAATAAAAAGATATTGAATGTAAATGGGTGATAATCGAAAATGTATAATAATAAGAATTTTCTCAAGTTGTCAAGAACTTCAAGTTGTATTCTTGTTAAATCCTTAATCTTTTGAATCACTTAAAACTCAGTGAATCTAGAGATGCAAACACCATTTTATGCTAATGCATTTCAACAATCAACAAACAACAATCACAAGATATGCAAAAAATTACAAATTCAATTCTTACACCATTTTAACAAACAAATTGTCTAAACTTTAACAATCTGAACTAAGCTTTCAATCAAAAAGCAGACCTCGATGAGAGGGAAACCAATATACAATAACAATCACCAGTAGTTTCCCTGATCTTCCTCATATTAAAATAAAACTTCCTGATGAATAGAAAAAAATACATCGTAGCGGTGCACTAGAAATCTATATCATGATCATAATTAGATATTCTTGTGGTTTGTACTTTGGAGATGTGTGTCCAACACCTTATATGAAAATAATAAGAACAACTGCTTTGGCATGAACAACAACTTATTCAAATAGTTTAAGAATAAGAAAAATATCATATATGCATTTAGCTTACCTTCATAGTTGCAAATGCCAAATTATTGGAATATGTAATGGTATATCTATTGGGATTTAGTAAATAATAATTAGAATAATCTCAAAACAGTTGACTTTCTTGTAAATACTTGAAACTAGACATACCCAGCAACTTGGGCACCAATATGCCAAGATCTCCAATCTTCCACCATAGAAGAACTCAAAGACTTTATCCATTGTTTTATCCTTGAGAAGGGTACCACCAAATCATGATCACCATTAGAAATGAAGAAACCTTGCAATGACAAAATTGTTCTCTAACAAAGTGACAAATTATGTTCATATTAATTTGATCACATGTAAATCAAAGCACGATATCCTCTTTGCAATCCCCAAGGTGTAGCCGAGTTAGAACCTTGAATGGTAGAGTTGCATCAATGAACAAGTGTTCGAGTCGCATCTACGGCAAATAACCCTCCCATTTAGGGAGTTGCTCCGTATTATGATTTACCTCCCTTCATACTCTGGTCGGAGATAATATGTACAAGAAAGTCTTCTCGCGTCCCCCCCCCCCTAGGTGCTTGGCTCTGAGGATGCTGATTATGTCATATGCGAGATTCATCAAGGCTACTATGGAAAACATGTGAGTGACCGAACTCTATCTCAGAAAATTCTACTAGCTCGATACTTCTGGTCGACCTGCAAGCCGATACAGCTCGACTCGTTAGCACCTACAACAATTGCCAGAAGCATCAACGAATCTCTCGGCATCCCACTATGGGGAATGGACATCATAAGCCCTTTTCCAACGGGACCTAACCAGAAGAAGTTCCTCCTGGTGATGGTTGACTATTTACCAAATAGGTGGAGGTCGATCCTTTAGCTTGAATCAAGGAGGATGCAATGCTCAAGTTCCTTTAATTTGGAGAATCATCATCTGCCGGTACGACCTTTCCCATAGACTTGTCTCTAACAATGGTCATCAGTTTTAGGAGTGGTGTGCGGGCTTTGACATTCAATAGTCCTTTATCTTAGTTGTCTATCCTTAGAGCAATGGGTAAGCCAAAGTTGTTAATCAGGAGATAGTTCGAAGTTCAAAATTAAGCTTTGACCACATAAGCGGTAGTTGGGTGGAAGAGCTACCAAACATCCTTTGGTCCTATCGAACAATTCCTTGGGAGAACATGGGGATGACACCCTTTCATCTGATTTATGGTGGGAAAATAATTGTTCTCATCGAAATAGGCATGGAGTTTGCTCGGGTAGGCACCTATGACAAGGACAATCCTAACAAACGACTACT
>NW_027432166.1:0-56635 GCF_044706935.1 Curcuma longa
CCGGCTAACCGGGTGACCGGAGGCCACCCGGCCCGGGGAACGGGCCCAACGGGCCACTCGGCCCGTCGACCCAGGCCGGTGCTCAGGCTGGACCCGGCCCGTGGTCGGGTCTACCTGAAGGCTTATGACAATTGTTCCGGTTGAGAATATCGCCTTTCGGATGAGCAGTCGATCACCTGGCTGAGAAGTTGATGGTCAAGGTGGTACCTACGAGCAGCGAAGGACAAGGTTGGGTGAGTATGAGGCACCACTAAGACCTGCACGACAATAAGGAAAAGGATGAGAACGAAGACTAGGAGCATCCTAGCTCAACTGCTTCAACATTCAAGTCAGACACTTTCATCCAAAAGTGAAAGGAGAGAGAATGAGAGTAAGTGAGTTTATTAGCGTGCATGCGTGTGCGTACCTATTTTCACAAGACAGAGAGGAAATATATAGATGCATGTAAGTTAAGGACAATATCCCTTAGTGAGAATTTTATCAGATGAAATGTTCTATCTAGGTAAGGAGACTATCTCATCATTGTACAAGTAGCGAAAAGTCTTATCATCCATATTGATATGACATCAGATTGTGCCATCATGCCATATTAAAGGGGGGATAAGTTACCCACTATATCACATAATTGCCTGTGTCATTTTGGTGGTAGTCTGTCCATCTAAAGGAGGAACTGATTAGAGCGAAGTTGGTTGAGCGCGATGTATGAGACAAAGAGGGCAGAGTAGAGGGAGCCCAAGCTAAGGTCGACTAAGGCTGAGATGAGATATGACCGGGAGAAGAATTAGTGGAGTAGTTTGAAGTCGGAGCTCGAGATTTGGTATCGAACCAGAGTTAAACTTTGAGAGAGGTCGGTATGAGATCCTGAACTGAGCCAAATATTGAGTTGGATATTTGACTCTGACTTGAGCTGACTCCCAATTCGGGCTCACGAGTCCGAGTTGAGAGGAATACTGAGCTGGGGTTGTCGAGTCAATCGGGGTGTGAGACAAGTCAGTCAATTCTCAGTCATGTCTTTTACTTGACGTATCATCGAATTAAACTGGATCTTAATCTTTTGGACTAAGTCATACCAATTCTGGACTAAGTCATACCGATCCATAATACGAACCTCCCTCCGGATCAAGTCATATCGAGCAATCCTATCTCTGACAGTACCCAGAACAGGTCTGGGTAGACCAGTGCCATACCCAGAACAGGCTATGGAAAATTAAAGAAAAGGCTTAATTAATGTAATTTCCAGATTTTAGAACAACTGATTTTTTGTTCAAATTCCTACTTCAAAATCATGCAAAATCCAGAAAAAGAGCCAGTTAGATTACAAAGTCTCTGTGATTGTTGTTCTAAAATTTGTTTATATTTAAAGGATTTTTTAAATGGCCAGGAAAATTTCCCTTATATTATTTTATTTTTGTTTTGTTTCAAAAGGATAATAAGTAATCCCTAGAGCTCATCAAATAAATGTTTTCCAAAACATTGGAACTGTTACCTAAAAATTAGGTTCACATGAACCACATAACCACCTGGCAATGTCAAGACCAGAATTTGTAGAGTTTGCAATAAATACAAAATAGCAAAATAGGGTAGATTCTTGATTTGTGTTCTACAATTTTTTTTTAAAAAAGAAACATTTTAGGCTCGATCAATTTTAAAATCGAATTAGGCATTACTAGATGTTGAGAATGAGAATCTAGTTCGAATTAGAAAATTAAAGGCCCTTTTAAAGTGATGTTGAATTGTTATTCATGGATGAGCTTATGACATGAATGTTGAGACGTTTCTATATATCAACTCTGCCACCAATAATCAAATCCTTCTGGTGTATGATAATGTCTGACAACAATAATGTCTGAGATGGAGTTCAACAAATCAGATCAGTCAAGTTAAGATGAGATCCGAGTAAGATCAAGTTCAGTTCATTCAGAAATGAGAGTCATGGATAATAACCCTGGAAAAGACATTCAACTCAGAACTCTCTCTAGTGGTGTTCTCAGATTGGATAATAACCAATCGTTGCTCATGATCCCCTTCCAGATGCTGCTTCTGTTTAAGTGCGCCATTTCTCCATGGTCCGGATCAATCTGGCACTGGCTTTAGCCCCAAAGAGATAGTTGATGTAGTCTCTACATAGAAGAGTCAGTTCTTCGCCTTTAGTTATGAGTACGTACTGCATTTGAAGAAAACAAATGTCGATACATATTGTTGAGAGATTTAAAAAAATCGTCGCAAATTAACAGAGGAGCAAGATTTGTAATGTCTACCAGTAATATAACACCAATAGCTGCCAAAATCACTTGAAGGAGTTCCTCGTATTGCGCTGAAAATCCTTCGCCCTCCGGCCCACCTGAACCATCACCACCGCCCCTAAAAGAATTTCCACCACCGCCATTTCCACTGAACTTTTTTTTCTTAGTATACTCCCTCAACAAGTCCTGCACTGTTAGCTCTCGTCTAAAATTCCCCTGAGCTTTCTTTAGTAATTCCTAGGAAAAAGGCAAATCCAAAAACATGTCGGGTAAACTAGAAATATGGTGAATAAATCGACTAGATTACTAAAAGAAACATAAAATGAAAAGAAATTGACTCAGTTAACATGCTTGTTTGCAATATGGTTTCTTAGAATGCATCTTGCTATGTGAAAAAAATAATTTCTTCACAATGAAAGGTTGTTAAACAAGATGTGTCCTTAAATTGGCACCAGCACATCTGTATACTTAAAAAATACTAGATACTTGTTGCATTCAGATGCACGATGAAAAATAAAAGCTACCTCGTTGTCACTCATAGAGTCTCCTTTTTTTCCAAAAACAAGTACTGAAGCACTTCTTTTGTTCTTCGAGGTATTATATATTAATCTTGGGTGCAACTTATCTTGCAGAAATTTGCATGAAGCAGAAGCATGCGGATGTGAAGCTTTCAAATATGGATATCCCAAAGCTGAGTTTCCAACATTTTTAATATTTGGCTGGATCAGGATGATCCCTCCAGCTGGATACAAAATAGGCTGAACAGCACTCATCCCCTTAATCAGACACGTTCTCCGTTCTGCAGTAGTGAAACTCAGGTTTAACATTTTGAGCATGAAAGAAATATGAAATGCACATCCATAGAATATTTTCAGGATCGAAATAGCATCAAATCAGAAAAAGATAAAACAATAGCTAGTAGAAAAAATTAATAGATAAACAATGAATGAAAATACTCAATAGTGAAGTTTTCCATCCCACCCCAGATATATAAAGCAGCTGAAATACAGCCTATGTGCACACTGAGGCTAAGACATATACACCCCTACATCTAACCCAAAGCCATCCTGTTAGCCTCGAGTCATAACAGGTTTAAGCTCCCTGAATCAAATAATACACAATAATTGCATGCTGCTAGGTATCTAAATTTGTTGTTCAGTCTACATTGTTTGGGGATGCTTTGCTAGTCGTAGA
Organism: Curcuma longa; assembly: GCF_044706935.1. Taxonomy (NCBI): domain Eukaryota; kingdom Viridiplantae; phylum Streptophyta; class Magnoliopsida; order Zingiberales; family Zingiberaceae; genus Curcuma; species Curcuma longa. The sequence goes on from NW_027432166.1 coordinate 3,438, forward strand.
TAAAGGTTAGCAGCTTCCATGTTTCTCTGCCTTATTCTTGCTAATATAATCAAAATCAGAAGGGATATGCTAATGCACGAAACTTAATAAATATAGTAAATGCGGATATAGTAGCGTTCGCAGTCCAAATGTACACAATTTGATTTTCGAAGATACAGCACCAAAAGTTTTGCAACTAGTCGTCTTTCATATCAAGCCAATCTATATCTCTCTCTGTATATAAATAGATCATTGCCAATATATATATTTATACACACACACACATATAAGATAGCTAGATCATTGGCAATATTTATCTATCTATGTAGAGAGATAGATCATTGCCAATCTCTCTCTCTCTCTCTCTATATATATATATAGAGAGAGAGAGAAATGGAAATGGACATCAAATGCTTTTACCTTAACTACTTAGTAGGACAGTCAATATTGACTCTATCTTCATTGTCTACAATCAGTGCCAATGGCATCAACACAATTAAAGAGCGGAAGAGGAAGATAATTTTGATGTTACATGAAGATGGAAGAGGAAAAAACATCGACAAGGCAGTACATCTTATTCTCAATCACACCAACTATGAGCCCCAAGGCAACAAGGCATTCTTTTACACATTAGCTGTTCTTATGATACAAATCATGAATTATACAATTTTGATAACTATGAGTACAAGAACAGCTAATGTGTTGCTAGTGAAATTTCCTATGCACATATGATCCAATGGGATTTGAGACAATATGAGATAAGTTTGTCTACCTAAACTGAGGATCTCGCAGGGTCAGGTGCTTCAATTGGTGATTTAATGAGAGAAAAAAGAAAACTTTCAAAGAGAAAAAAAATATTAATTGAATTATGGAATGAATGAAATAATAGGACGGAGAATCTTTTACGCTCACATTCGAGATAAACTATACATTTCATTGGATGCTCCACATACCCTCCCACATTATTGTTTTCAAATGAATAATAAATAACATAGGCAAGTACAATCCCAAACTAGGTTAACAATCATATAAGACAATAACATTATACACAACATTAAAATTTACTATTCCTAGTAAATACTAAACATTCCAGGTAATCAAAACTCCGAACTTGGTTCCTTGTAATACAAGATTACTATTCGAAAACTTTCTTCCCAACACTTCCTACGATATCTAGAGCAAGCATCTTTTAGATCACAAACCACGAATCCGCAGCCTTACCTTCCCCGCCGAGGATCATCGCCACATAGGCCACAAAAGTAATCATTCAAAAAAAAATTGAACGGCAAGAGGAAAAAACAATGATTGGAAGAGGAGTACCTGTTCTGAGGGTTTATCCGAAGACGAAGGTTGCTTGGAGACGCGGCCAGAGAAGGATAGCAGAGGTGATCTTCTGGAGTCAACCACAGCGTCGCTTGCTAGCGTTAACCCTCCACAAGCAACGCCGCAGCGGCGCTCAGAAAGCTTTCACCGGTTCGCTTTAGTTCCGTGTCGATTCTGCAGGTTGGGGTCCGATTTGACTTTCCTATTTTTATTTTAATGGGGTTAGATTTGAATGTTTAGAATAATACTAAATAATAGTAGAATTGATTACAACAAAATAAAATTATAAATAGATAAGAATTAAATTTAAATAAAATTTAAGTTCATGCTTCTTCATTAACTATAATTTTTTGATTTATCTTCTCACATATAATAAGAATGACATATTTCATTTTTTACTAAAAAATAATATTAATCAGGACTTGATCTAACAAAATTTACTTTGTTGTTAGAGCTATTTTGTAAACCTTCACAACAAAGCGCACGCAATAAGCGCTCATTGCGTGTGTATGCACATGGCAGGTGGCGGGGCCACGGACTCTCGTCCGTGAAAGAAAGCATATGAGTTTTTTATGTTAACTCCATTAACACAGCAACATTAAGAAAGGAAAGCCCATCGAAATTCTCCGATGTAGGACTATACCTCATGCATTTCCTTATATAACATTAATTAACAATTAATGTTATTCTGAACTGACTTTAAACAATTAATATCTCATTCACCCTTAATCGGTTTGGAGCAAATTAATAATCTAAGTCTATCTACGCAAAACGTAGATTTTGATTTCGAAGTCAATTACGACTTTCATCAATTGATGACATTCTAATTTTTTCAAAAAATCGTATTGGTCCGTTAAGGCCTTAATATCCAACACCATATTCTTCATTTTGAAAGAAAAAAACTTAATTCTTTTACATTGAATTTTTTTTGGAGAATAATTGGGATTAGTAGAAAAAATAGTTTTAAAGTAAATATAACCACTTAAAATTTTTTATATAAACCTCCTTGTCACAAATTTATTATTTCTCCAAAATTAAAGAGTTTCAACCCTAAAAAATTATTTAAACAATAAAAAAAATTAACAAATGGTTTTCTTTATGCCTTAGTTAAATTTATATATCAATGTCCAATAAATAGTTTGGTCTAGTGGTACGATGAGCTTTTCTACGGTCGATTAGTGATCTGGTGTTTGTACTCGCTGCCCGAATGCTGAATTACCTCGAAGAAACCCTCTACGGTGCAAACAGAGCTCAACAGTATCTCCTTGGAGCTGCAAAAAATCAGATTTCTCTCTTCTTCTTGCTCCAATCAATTCAATGACGATTCGGGAGCGCTCGCCGAACCTCAGAGAACCCCTCGTCAATTGGCCGCTTTGGATTTCACGGTGGATACCTTGAACAAGCCGAAACAGAGAAGAACGCCGCCGGTGAAACCCTCGCCGTCGTGCACTCTCCAGCTGCTGGATTTTACCCAACGAACCGGCCTTGGACTCCTCGTGGATCAAGGAATGCAATAGAAGAAATTTGGGAGGAAGGGGCTGGCCGTGCACGTACGTCGGTGAACAGGGGTGGCTTCTCGTGGGGACGATGAACAGTGGTGGCTGATGAGGGGCATTTTCTACGGGTAAATTAGGATTAGAATGGATCAATTTGAACAACATTTCATATCATTAATAAGGATTTTGAATTATTTCTTTATTTTAGAGGAATTTATGGTGTTTATTATAATTTGCATTGATGATTTATGGCATTTATGGATATTAATTGGTGGTAACGTATTTTGCAGGAAATTCAATTAGGAGAAAAATTGATTTTGGTTCGAGTTCGAGTTCAAGTCATATCCATATGTGGCTCAACCAAGTTTTAAAGGGGTTAAAAGATTCAAATTGGGCTTAATCAGCCCTCAAATCTGCCAATCCAAATCCACTTCAACAGCCCACTATTCAAGCCAGCCCGGTCCAATTCTTCAGCCCAGCCCACTTGCTGATTCCGTCTAATTCTAATTCAACCGCCGGTTCAATGGGAAATCAAGGCTGCGGTTCACTCACTCAATCTGCCGGTTCAGTGGAGCAATTAAAAGGGTTTCGTTGGTTCACGCCGCAAGAGGAGGCTCGAGATCGCAAACGGGACACTGTTCATTCATCATCCGCAATTTTTTTCCCTGTCTCCTTCGCTTCTCCTCTGTTTTTCTTCGTCACCGGGCCTCCTCCACTCCCATTCCGCGGCATTTCTTCCCCCGATTCTCTGGTCAGAGCCGAGCGGTGCCGACAAGCTTGAAGGGTGTTTCGTCGCCGAATCCGCTCTCCTCTCTGTCGTCGTTCTCCAGAGTTGTGAGCGGAGTGCCCAGCTCCGGACGGCCGCCGACAGCCTGTTTTTCCCGCTCCACAGAAGCTTCGAAGGCGGCCGGACTTGATCTGCGATTTGTAGCTGGGAATCCACACCGGTCTTTGTCTGCGATTTGCAGCAGAGAAACACCGGAGTTGCTTCGATCTCCACTGTCACCGGATTAGCTCAAGGTAAGGGTTTCAATTGTGGTTTCTGACTTTGTCTGCGATTTGCAGCAGGGAAAGAGCTGCGGTTTGGAGTCCAAGCTTTGTCTTCTTCGTCCGCATCTCCCGATCACCACCCGGCGAGATTCGATTCCACCAGCATGAATCTTCTTCCATTTTGTTTGGCTTCGATCTGTGATGAACCAAGGAGTCCCCGAACCCTAGTTTGCGATTCAGTTTTGTTAGGTTTTTATGTTTTGCTTGTCTGGTGTTTTGTTGTTTTCTTCTTTCTGTTCTGTTTGCTTGAATCTAAACCCTCCTCTGCCTGTACACTGTAAATAAGTTCCTAATTCTAACCCCAATGCCAAATTTTGTTCTTAACCATAACATTAAACTAATCCTAACTTCTGTTCTAAACGTGATTTCTAACACAATTTCTAATTGGTTTTGGGTTGTTTGTTCTGGTTGTAACAGATTGCATTGATGAACTTCCCAAATTATGATTGTTCTTGCTATGACTTCGGTTGGAATTGCATGAGCTGTATATCAACAGTCTGAATTGATGCTGTTCAAATTTGTTTCACATGGATTTTAATTGGTTTGGTTGTATGAATATGTTGTTTGGTTGAATTTCTTGTTATAGAATGATCATGTGAGTGTTAAGGGCTTTTGGTTCGGTTTTGATAATATGAAGATTGTTGGAACATGAGGTTTATAATATTTGTGTTTGACAGAATTGCGGTTGCAAAATGGGGGACGTTGTAACATGAATAGAACATGGAATTTGTTTGGTTGAGTAGGATGTGTAATATCTTTCTAATCTATTGTTGATGTGTTTTTGTTTGGATGCTGATAGGGTGTCAGTTTAGAGATGACATGTATCCATTGTATCCATTGCTTAGTGTTGGTTAGACTTGTTGTATTGGAAGTTCACCTTGTCTCTTGATGTACATTGAACTGTGGAATGCAATGAATTAGAATTGTATCATGAATTAGAACATGGAATGCTTGGTTGTAAGTGATGTCAAGGAGTGTGTGTGATGTTGAAACCGGTTATAGGCTTGTTTATACATTGATTCATGTGCACATGTATGTTGTTATATGATGCATGCTTAATGTAGAATTTATCATGTATGTTTGTATATCATGTACAAATTGAAATTCATGTAGATGGAAAAATTGTTGTATGCTATTGTATATTTAGGATTCTTTTATTTATTATAGTATTTAATTGTGAATAAATGAAATTGCTTGTAGATAGGAATGAATAAAACACAAATAAAACCCCGAAACAATTCTAAAATAACATCCTGTGATTGAGTCCGAGAGAGACGACCCAGACCTCTCTGTATTACTTAGGACGCCAATAAAGAGATTTGGTAAATAAATAAATAAATAATTTTGATGGGTGTAAGTGACAAGTAAATAAAGGGATTAAAATACATAAATAAAATAATTCTCATACAAAACACCCACATCAAAATTTTGACGCCATTGTCTGGGACTCAAATGATGTTTGTTTATTTTAGACTGTACATAGGTGTAGACATGAGCATAAGTAAATGCTATTAATGAACCTTGTCTTCCTTCCTAATTTCTCTTGTATTCCATTTGTTTCAGTGTGTTCTTCGAATCCATGAAGAAATTCTGATCTAAATCTTTGAAATTCTCCTCCTTGATACATAGTTCTCTTTCTCTTTTATTTTGCTTCAAATGTTGCCATATATGTGCCATCTTTTGATTTCCTTTGAAATTTAACCCAATTCCACATTTAGGTTTCACAAGAGATAAGAATTAGCATACAATCATCAGAAACCAAAATTCACTTCACACGAACCCCCCCTCCCCCCCCCCCCCCCCCCCCCCCCCCCCCCCCCCCCCCCCCCACCCGCAATTTCAATGTATCATTGGCACGTTCTATTCCAAAAATTACTGAAATTGGATTTGAAACATTACTTGTTCTCTCTTGTTTCTTGCTGTTTTTCCTCCATTCTTTTTCCATCATGAAACTTGATTGATAATGCTAATATCCATGCAAATTTCTGTGCAATTAGAGCTCAGATCAGTAGCTCAAAAAATGCTCAAAACTCAGCTGAAATAAAAGGGCAGATTCTGTTTTTTTTTCTTTGTAGCAGCATCTTGAAGGTTGAGAATCTGAGTTGGTTCTTTATAAAGCTACTGAAATGAAGTAGGTTTTGCTGTGGCCCAATCACTGATCAGAATCTTGAAACTCTCCTTGATACATTCAACACTTTCTTTTCTTTTTTTTCTCTTTTTTTTCTGATTTTGATTCTGTTTTCTGGATTTTTTTTCTTGCTGCCATCAACAAATTGGATTAGATTCTCAACTTGTTATTCAGTAAATGCTTGAAATGAATCAAATTCACAAGAATTTATCACTTATCGGAGCTTTTGATACATAACTTGATACATCTTGAAACATTCAATTTTTTCCCTCTTTTTTTCTGAATTTCATTCTGTTTTTTTTCTCTGATCTGATTTGATTCAAATCCGATTTGTGCCCACAGTTATTGCATTTCAATCCCACTTCTTCAATTGAGTTCAAAATAGCTTCTCAACATAAACACAAGGGCTTCAAAAATTTCAAACTTGGCACATGGTTTACTTGCTTTGGCACATATGGCTTGCACTTGGTTTCCATTTGGTTTACAAGCTCAATTTTTACAATTGGAACTCCTTTTCAAACTCAGTTCTAAAAATGTCTTTAACATTCTTTTTGCTCTCCAACCCGGTCATAAAACTAAATTTCAAGTGCCCAATACATTCCCTTTTACAATCTTCCCTTTTTTTTTCTTTTCTTCATTGTTTTTTTCTTTTTTTTTTCCTTTTGAATCTGAATTCTTTGGCTTTCTCAACTTCACACATTTCCAGAAATATAGATCAATCAATTGCCATCAAAACTGATCCATATGAAGCTTCAAAAATCAAAATTGGCACATTACTCTTTTGTTTTGGCACCCTTCTCAAATTTTTTCCTTCTTCTCCTCCATTCTTTTTTTCTTCATTCTCAATTGAATCTAATCAACTTATCATCTTGCAACACTTCAAATCTCATCTCAAAACATTAGGTCAATCACAAAAAATTGAAGATCCAAAATCTTGTAGCATTAAATCCAAAAGTAGCTCCAATTTTGCTCTAATTTTGAAAATTTTCAAAAATTTTCATGATAAAGAACACCTCCTCCCCCACACTTAAATCTTTATCCGTCTCAGGCAAAGGAACATTAACAACATTCAAAAATACTCATGTCCAAGAGAGCATAAAAATTAAGCAAAAAATGGGGATGAAAAGTGTTAAAGAAAAATGGTGAAACATGAATGAAACATGGAATTGTATGGTTTATGAGAAAATTTTAAAAACCTATATAAATGAGGACCCATCATAGATATTGTAGCCTTGAAAGAAAACAAGCAAGTTCTAGTGTGACAATCACCTAAGTGCATCACATAAAATGGTTAACCTCACTAGGCAGAAAAAATCACGTTCTCTCAATTTCATCCTTCTAGATTCCACTACTAAGGGTAATCTAAGTTTTCAAAAATGTGCATCCATGGATTTAAATTTCTAGAATAATCAATCAAATTTAACTCTCTTTCAAGAGCTTCTAACATGTTGTAAAGAAGTCCTATGGGGGATACATTTATTCCTTACCCTAAACCATGCATGCAAAGGTATTCACAATGAGTTAACTAATCAAAAATGCTCATGAAAATGATTTTTGTTACTGATTTAAACTGAAAATGCAAAGTAAAAAATTACATATGGTATTAACAATGAAAAGGAAGTAAAAAGTTGGAACAAACTCCCCTAAGTCCTGGCGGTTGTAGACGATTCAGCAATAAAATCCATGCCGGTAATGGAATGGATCGGGGAGAAGTAAGCAACTTTAGAATATGACCATGAATGTATTGATTTACTTTTTCAAAATTCTTCACCTCCTTGGATGGTGTCTCCGGTGGTCGAAGTCGACTCAGTAATATCTTCCACCCTGGAGGTTGAACTGTAGTGGGTGATGAAAATAGAACTCCTTCTGATATAATCTCTTCAAGTATTCTCTCTGGTGGTCGGAGATGATTCAGATGGAGTACCCACATTGGTAGCTCGACTGTTGCTTGAAATGTTGTGGCCTTGTTCAGCATTAAAGGAGACTTTATCAACCTTGGAAGTGTGCAATCTGAGTTTTTAAATACATCTGCAAGTCCAAAGAAAGAACTTATCTTCCACACGCATGTGGAGTAAGAAAAAGAAGAAATAACAATATCAAAATGCGTAGAACATGTATTAAGAAATGACTCACATTCAATAAAATTAAAAACTGGTACCTCTATGACATTTTCTGAATGATGGGCATGAATACTAACCATGGATGAATAGGAGGTACCTGAAGCATGACAAATACTGGAGTGATCACAAATAAGTCATAATTGCTGATTACATGGCTCCACAACTTCATCCTCCTCAGATGAGGGTTCCTGCTCTGACTCAAGTGAATGTATACTAACAGGAAGTGATTCTCGGGGTATTGCCTCCATGCAACCCCCTACACTCATACATGTATCCTCAAAATCCTCTGATTCCTCAATCAAAAGTAGTGATCCCTGGGGCTCAGTGCAATCCCCTACACCCATTTGGACATCTTCAATTGCAAATGAATCAAGACTAGGTTTCAGAACAACTTCCTGAATAACCAATATATCCTCTCCATCATCCAAAATGAAATCAACCTGCACCTTTGTATTTCTTGAATTTTGTTCACAATTAATTGCTGTAAAATCCATTTCAGAGCTGACTTGTGTGGGAGAAGGAGTTGCTGAAATTTCTGATCTTTGAGCCTGCAATTGATTCATGCTATTTACAAGTTGTCCCATTTGTAGGGTCTAAAAGGATGTCCATATCTCCACAATAGCATGATATTGTCCACTTTGGGCCTAAGCCCTCATGGTTTTGTTCTTGGGCTCTCCCCAAAAGGCCTCATGCCAATGGAGATACTTTCCATCCTTTTAACCCCATGATTTTTTCCATGTGCTTTAGATGTGGGACTATGTTTGCACTCTTGCAACTCAACAATCCCCCCCTCAAACAAAGGACCACAGGCCCCCCTGAATCCTCGACCCACCAGGACTTTTTCACCTAGCCGCAACTAGGACTTTTTGCTCCTCGGTCCACTCGACCTACTAGGACTTGCACCTAGTCGCAACTAGGACTTTTTTGCCCCTTGGTCCATCCGACCTACTAGGACTTCTCACCTGGTGTCTGGTCCTCTTGATTCAAACACGGGAGCACCCACTTCCTTTGTTTAAGGTTCAAAGCACATGGTTAGATCTGGATCATGGCTCATCCGGCGGTTAGTCCGGTGAAGAGCGGTCTTGCTCTGATACCAATTGTAGGGTCTAAAAGGATGTCCATATCTCCACAATAGCATGATATTGTCCACTTTGGGCCTAAGCCCTCATGGTTTTGTTCTTGGGCTCTCCCCAAAAGGCCTCATGCCAATGGAGATACTTTCCATCATTTTATCCCCATGATTTTTTCCATGTGCTTTAGATGTGGGACTATGTTTGCACCCTTGCAACTCAACACCATTAGCCTTTCAAGATTTTGCAATTTTTGTTGTCGCATTGACATTTGTTGCATCATCTTCTTAAGCCTTTGTTGTTGTTGAATACACTCACTAGAACCCCCATAATCGTCTTGGATTGAATTTAAATGTTGTTGATCTTGAAAATAAGGGGCTGCTGAAAATTCTCTAAAATCTGTCCACTTTGAGAAAATTATTATTGGCACTGATTTGAGAGTTGAAATGGATGGTTTTGATGCTGAAAATTCCTTTGAGAGTTTCATGAATGTTGCTGAAAATTATCGCCATGAAAATTTAGATTTTGGGGCTGCTGAAAGTTGTTTGAAAATTCTGAATTTGGGGCTGAAAATTATTGTAATTTTGTTGGAACTGCTGTGGGGGCTGATAAGGGTGCTGAAAATTCTGAAATTGGGGTTGAAATTGTGGATCAACTTGCTGAAAACATTGATAAGGCGGTTGAATTTGATGTTGAGGTTGTCCACTTTGAAATTGTTGCTGAAAGCCTTGATATGATTCCTGCGAATAGAAATTTTACTATTCAGATTGTTGAAAAGATGGTTGTTGATAAAATGAATTTCCATACATTTTAGAAACCAATAATGATCAAAGCAACAATAAAGAAAATTATTCATAAGCTCAAATCAAACAATTTCTACTAGTGTTCCCCGGCAACGGCGCCAGCCGTGCCGCCACACCCGGCGGCCGACCGCGCAAGAGGTCTACCGTGGGGACACGCCAAAGGGGAACAAGGGGGGAAAAATTTAGGGTTTACCTAAGACATCGGAGAAGAAGATCCCGTCAGGAAAATCATGCCGGAGGAGATTGGAGAGATCGGCTAGAGGAGAGACGCAGCAGAGGAGAGACACAGCGAAGAGAGATCGGGACTTTAGGGTTCGGGAGGAAGTAAAGGAAAAAAACTGGGTTAAGAAAATAATTTAGCGATCGAACTCCGGTTCGGTTGCTAAATATTAACGATTGAATATAATTTCGATCGCTATATTCTTCCCTTATCGTCCGGTTCAAAAAATACCGACCCAATTAAATTTCGATCGCTAAAATAGCGACTGAATTTACATTTCGGTCGCTAAATAGCGATTGAATTTTAACTTCAGTTGTAAATTTGTGACCGAAAAATTTTTGATCGCTAAATAGCAAATTCGGTTGCTAAATAACGATCGAAAAAATTCAGTCGCTAAATAACGACTGAAATGTAAATTCAGTCGTTATTTTAGCGATCAAAAAATTTTCAATCGTTATTTTAGCGATCGAAAAATTTTCAGTCGCTAAATTCGTCACTAATCGTGAGTTTTTTTTATAGTGTCAGAGTCTTTTAAGGTGACAGCCATTCATCGGGACCCTGATTCACCGACCAATGACACCGAGAGGAGGCTTAGAAATCTGAAATAATTCATAATAAACAAAAGGACATAGGACATACTATAAGAGATAAAATAAAACTACAACAAATAGTATAACATCATATAAGAAGTTATAAGATAACAATAATAGATTTGTCAGTTGACTTGATTGGTACCTGAAAAAGAATTATTAGAACCACCACTATCATACCTAAGGTCATAGCGCCGCCGTAATAGAAAACCACTGACTCGCTAAGAGTATGAGCCGCTACCATCATGACAGCACCCAAAACCAGAAAAATCAAACGATGGAGCAGAAATTCTGAAAAACAAAATGACGGACACATTACTGGCAAAGATGATAACCAAATAAGCTGGAAACCTGGAACGTGGTTTATATTGCTGAATTTAGAAATGTGCTGGGAGTTATCTTCCTCTGTGGATACTTCAATCTTTCTCGATGGTCCAGTGTGGAGTGAGCAAAAAATCAATTAAATTGAATAAACCGATTAAATCGAATCAAATTTTTAATTTGGTTCGGTTATTTCAAAATTTCAGTTATTTTTTCTAAAAAAATCGATTAATTCGGTTCGATTTCGATTTTAAAATTTCTTATTCGATTAAATTGAATAAACTAAATTAAAAAATAATTTATAAATTCTAAATAAATAAATTTATAAATCCTTAATTCGTTAGTAAAATATTCATAATATTTTTTAAAAAATCAATTAATTCAGTTAATTCAGTCAAAAACCGAATTAACCGATAAAATATCGGTTCGGTTTATTCGATTTTTATTGAAAAATTTGATCGGTTCGGTTGGTTCGAAAAAAATCGATTTATTCAATTTTTGATTAATTCAGTTCGGTTCAATTCGATTTTACGTCTTCTCCAATATCCAATAAACAGATGCTGAATTTTTTATAATGACAATCTTGCTGGTTAGCATCAGTGACATCAAGCCAATAAGTTACAACAATTTCCATATAAACATGATTTATTATCAAATAGTACTGCAAAACTAAGAAGAAAAGATTCTAGAGGATAAAAGAAATAATCAAAGTGATTGCTATTTTTTTTTCAGGAGTTATCAAGTAAAGCAACCCATCTGCCCTATGTTTTCGGCCGCGCCACCAAGCCAGCATCAGGCCGCGCAACCAGCTCGGCGGCCGAGTCCACCACCAGACCCGGCGGCTGGCCGTGCCACCACACCCAGCGGCCGACCGCGCAAGAGGTCTACCACGGGGATATGCCAAAGGGATAATTTAGCGATCGAATCATATTTCGGTCGCTAATTAGCGACCGAACTCCGGTTCGGTCGCTAAATATTAACGACTGAATATAATTTTGATCGCTATATTCTTCCCTTATCGTCTAATTCAAAAAATACCAACCCAATTAAATTTTCGGTCATTAAAATAGCGACTGAATTTACATTTCGGTTGCTAAATAGCGACTGAATTTTAACTTCGATCACAAATTTGTGACTGAATTTACAATTCGGTCGCTAAATAGCGACTGAAAAAATTGAGTCGTTAAATAGCAACTGCAATGTAAATTCAGTCGCTATTTTAGCGATCGAAAAATTTTCGATCGCTAAATCCGTCGTTAATCGTGGATTTTTTTTAAGTGCCAGAGTCTCTTAAGGTGACAGCCATTCATCAAACCTGATTCACAGACCAATGACGCCGAGAGGAGGCTTAAAAATCTGAAATAATTCATAGTAAACAAAAGGACATAGGACATACTATGAGAGATAAAATAAAACTACAGCAAATAGTATAACATCATATAAGAAGTTATAAGATAACAATAATAGATTTGGCACTTGACTTGATTGATACCTGAAAAAGAATTATTAGAACCACCACTATGATACCTAAGGTCATAGCGCCGCCATAATAGAAAACCACTGACTCACTAAGAGTATGAGCCGCTACCATCATGACAGCACCCAGAACCAGCAAAATCAAACGATGGAGCAGAAATTCTGAAAAAACCTATTTGGACTAAGTCGATGTCGCCATACGATGACAGCACCCATAAGCTGGAAACCTGGAACATGGTTTATTTACTGAATTTATGTGCAGGGAATGTGATACTTCAATCTTTCTCGATGGGTCCAGTTGAAATCCAATATCCTATCCTCGTATGTCGACATCGACTTAGTCCAAATAGGTTTGGAGAGCTTCTGCCACTGATCAGGGGAGCACATTCCTACCCCGATCGAAAAGTTCCTGGCCACAACCAACAAAAAAAGAAAAAGACCTCAAATGACAAATCGCAATATAAGAAACTGGGTTCGGGAGGAAGTAAAGAAAAAAAATTGGAATAAGAAAATAATTTAGCGACCAAACCATATTTCGATCACTAATTAGCGACCGAACTCCGGTTCGGTCGTTAAATATTAACGACCGAATATAATTTTCATCGCTATATTCTTCCCTTATCGTCCGATTCAAAAAATACCAACCCAATTAAATTTCGATCGCTAAAATTGCGACTGAATTTACATTTCGATCGCTAAATAGCGACTGAATTTTAACTTCGGTCACAAATTTGTGACTGAATTTACAATTAGCGACCGAAAAAATTGAGTCGCTAAATAGCAACTGCAATGTAAAATAGCGACCGAAAATTCGTCGCTAATCGTGGAGTCTGAAAAAATTGAGTCGCTAAATAGCAACTGCAATGTAAATTCAGTTGCTATTTTAGCGATCAAAAAATTTTCGATCGCTAAATTCGTCGCTAATCGTGGATTTTTTTTAAGTGCCAGAGTCTCTTAAGGTGACAGCCATTCATCAGGAACCTCACAGACCAATGACGCCGAGAGGAGGCTTAGAAATATGAAATAATTCATAGTAAACAAAAGGACATAGGACATACTATGAGAGATAAAATAAAACTACAGCAAATAGTATAACATCATATAAGAAGTTATAAGATAACAATAATAGATTTGGCACTTGACTTGATTGGTACCTGAAAAAGAATTATTAGAACCACCACTATGAGAAGAAAAAGAAAAGGTCATAGCGCCGCCATAATAGAAAACCACTGACTCACTAAGAGTATGAGCCGCTACCATCATGACAGCACTCAGAACCAGCAAAATCAAACGATGGAGCAGAAATTCTGAAAAAACCTATTTGGACTAAGTCGATGTCGCCATACGATGATAGCACCCATAAGCTGGAAACCTAGAACATGGTTTATATTACTGAATTTAGAAATGTGCAGGGAGAGAAATTACCTTCCTCTGTGGATACTTCAATCTTTCTCGATGGGTCCAGTGGCGTCCGGAAATCCAATATCCTATCCTCGTATGGCGACATCGACTTAGTCCAAATAGGTTTGGAGAGCTTCTGCCACTGATCAGGGGAGCACATTCCTACCCCGATCGAAAAGTTCCTGGCCACAACCAACAAAAAAAAATGACCTCAAATCGACCGAATATAATTTTCGAATATAATTTTCATCTATATTCTTCCCTTATCGTCCGATTTAAAAAATACCAACCCAATTAAATTTCGATCGCTAAAATAGCGACTGAATTTACATTTCGGTCGCTAAATAGCGACTGAATTTTAACTTCGGTCACAAATTTATGACTGAATTTACAATTCGATTGCTAAATAGCGACCGAAAAAATTGAGTCGCTAAATAGCAACTGCAATGTAAATTCAGTCGCTATTTTAGCGATCAAAAAATTTTCGATCGCTAAATTCGTCGCTAATCGTGGATTTTTTTTAAGTGCCAGAGTCTCTTAAGGTGACAGCCATTCATCAGGAACCTCACAGACCAATGACGCCGAGAGGAGGCTTAGAAATATGAAATAATTCATAGTAAACAAAAGGACATAGGACATACTATGAGAGATAAAATAAAACTACAACAAATAGTATAACATCATATAAGAAGTTATAAGATAACAATAATAGATTTGACAGTTGACTTGATTGGTACCTGAAAAAGAATTATTAGAACCACCACTATGATACCTAAGGTCATAGTGCTGCCGTAATGGAAAACCACTGACTCGCTAAGAGTATGAGCCGCTACCATCATGACAGCACCCAAAACTGAAAAATCAAACGATGGAGCAGAAATTCTGAAAAACAAAATGACGGACACATTACTGGCAAAGATGATAACCAAATAAGCTGGAAACCTAGAACGTGGTTTATATTGCTGAATTTAGAAATGTGCTGGGAGTTACCTTCCTCTGTCGATACTTCAATCTTTCTCGATGGGTCCAGTGGCGTCCGGAAATCCAATATAGAGAGAGATGTAAATGGACGTCAAATACTTTTACCTTAACTACTTAGTAGGAAAGTCAATATTGTCTACAATCAGTGCCAATGACATCAACACAATTAAAGAGCGGAAGAGGAAGACAATTTTGATGTTACATGAAGATAGAAGAGGAAAAAACATTGACAAGGCAGTACATCTTATTCTCAATCACATCAACTATGTGCCCCAAGGCAACAAGACATTCTTTTACACATTAGCTGTTCTTGTGATACAAATCATGAATTATACAATTTTGATAACTATGAGTATTGAGTACAAGAACAGCTAATGTGTTGCTAGTGAAATTTCCTATGCACATATGATCGAATGGGATTTGAGGCAATATGAGATAAGTTTGTCTACCTAAACTGGGATCTTGCAAGGTCGGGTGCTTCAATTGGTGATTTAATGAGAGAAAAAAGAAATTTTTCAAAGAGAAAAAAAAATTATTAATTGAATTATGGAATGAATGAAATAATAGGACGGAGAATCTTTTATACTCACATTCGAGATAAACTATACATTTCATTGAATGCTCTGCATACCCTCCCACTTTATCGTTTTCAAATGAATAATAAATAACATAGGCAAGCACAATCCCAAACTAGGTTAACAATCATATAAGACTATAACATTATACACAACATTAAAATTTACTATTCCTAGTAAATACTAAACATTCCAGGTAATCAAAGCTCCGAACTTGGTTCCTTGTAATACAAGATTACTATTTGAAAACCCTTCCCACACTTCCTACGATACTTCCTCCGCAGCCTTGTCTTCCCCGCCGAGGATCATCGCCACATAGGCCACAAAAGCAATCGCTCAAAAGAAATTGAACAGCAAGAGGAGAAAACAATGATCGGATCGAAGAGGAGTACCTGTTCTGAGGGTTTGATCCGAAGACTAAGGTTGCTTGGAGACACGGCCAGAGAAGGATAACTGAGGTGATCTTCTGGAGTAAACCGCAGCGTCGCTTTCGAGTTTTAACCGTCCACTAAGTAGGGGTGAGTATTCGGTTAAAATCGAACTGAATTAATCGAAAACCAAATAAATCCTGAATTTTTCAATAAAAACCGAATAAATTAAAATCGATATTTTATCGGTTAATTCAGTTTTTGACCGAATTAATCGATTTTTTTTAAATATTATGAATATTTTACTAATGAATTCAGAATTTATAAATTTATTTATTTAAAATTTATAAATTATTTTTTTAAAATTTTAAAATCGAAAATGAAGTGAATTAATTGATTTTTTTAAGAAAAAAATAACTACAATTCTGAAATAACCTAATCTAATTAAAAATTCAGTTCAATTTGATCAATTTAATCGATTTTTTACTCACCCCTATCCACAAGCAACGCCGCAGCGGCACTCCGAAGCTTTTTACCGGTTCGCTTGAGTTCCATGTCGATTCTGCAGGTTAGATTTGAATGTTTAGAATAATAGTAAATAATTATTAATTAATTAATTATATGATATTGTAGAGAATTTTAATGATAGAAACTACAATGAACTTACAAATCAGGACTTGATCTGACAAAATTAACTTTGTTGTTCGAAATATTTAAATATTCTTCATTTTGAAAGAAAAAAACTTAATTCTTTTACATTGAATTTTTTTTAGAGAATAGAATTGGGATTACTAGAAAAAAAATAGTTTTAAAGTTAATATAACCACATAAAACTATTTTTTATATAAACCTCCTTGTCATGAATTTATTATTTCTCCTTGTCACGAATTTTTTATATAACCCTAAAAAATTATTTAAACACTTAAAAAAAACAAATGATTTTCTTTACGTCTTAATTAGTTAAATTTATATTTCAATGTCCAATAAATAATTTGATCATGTGTGTTACGGATGTTATAGCCCCTCACCAAGGACTCAGTCTATTCGGCCTTAGTCTGCCGGATCGCTCATTCGGCCTTCGCCTGCCGGATCGCCCATTCGGCCACGTGGGTGTTATAGCCCCCATCTAAGACTCGACCCATTCAGCAGTACTGTCATTCAGTTCGGCAGCCCAGCCCTGTCACCACCCGTTCGGCAGCTCAGCTCTGCCACTCGGCAGCTCAGCCCTGCTCCTTCAGTTCGGCAGCTCAGCACTCAGGCCACTCTCCATTTAGGCCACTCGACATTCAGCCCACTCGGCTCAACAGTCCCGTCATAAACTCTCTCTAATAGTCAAACATCACTCTGAGTCTCCATCAATAATAATTAGATGTGATGTGAAGTCTTAACTTGACAATGACTTGTCAGAAAAAGTCTTCCAAAGCCATCCCTTGTCAGACTAACATTAATGGGGATGAGATATCTCAAAACTGTTCTTCTCGAGGCAATGTCTTGGTCTTGACAGCACAGATCTCATCCAGATCTTCTCAAGTTTATAAGAAGGCTCCGAAGGTATCAAAGAGGGGGGGGGCCTTTTTCTCTCTCTCGCGGCTGAGCTCCGCTCTCTCTCTCTCGCTCTCTCTCTCTCTCGCGGCTGAGCTCCGCTCTCTCTCTCTCTCGCGGCTGAGCTCCGCTCCTTCTCTCTCATCAGCCTTATCTTTTAGGGGCTGGGCATCTCCCTTTATGATAGTGTTTTCATTACAGTATTTTTCATTACTGTTCATCTTCTTCCTATATCCGTGGGCTGACTTGAGCGTCGGAGTGGCCGTCCGGGGACTCCCCGGCGCCAGGATGACCTCTTTCTCCGTGATGTTTCAGGGCCTCCAGGTGGCTGGTCCTATCTCCTTCCTCGGCGTGGTGGTCCTGAAGCCCTTGGAGCTCGCATCGCTCTCCTCCCTTCCTCCTGCTCCACTTCCACGGCGAGCGAGGTCTGGTGACGTGTCCAGACGCACTTCTCAACCGGAACATAATTTGGCGCCGTCTGTGGGAACACATTTCTGCCCGGATTTAAGATGCCGACGGACGAACCTCCTCAGCCTCGCCTCATCGCTATGTCGAAGGAAGATTTCAACAGGGCGGTCGCCACGGCCGTCCTAGCAATTTCCAGACAACAACCTCAGGTACAAGCTGGTCCCTCAAGACCTCCATCTCTCGCCGACGATGCTCCACCACCACCGGTGCGCCAGTTGATCGGGTCCACGGAGGCCCATTATGGGTCCGCAGAGGCCCACTATGGGCCCACAGAGGCCCACTATTCGCGAGTCCAGAATCCTCAAGTCCTTCAAGCCCAACATCCTCAGGCCCACCAAGATCCGATCTTTCAAGCTCCAATTTATCGAGCTCCAGCCCTTCAAGCCCATCAGACCCAGGCCTACCAGACCCCGGCCCATTAGGCCCACGGTCAAGCCTAGTGCGGCTGAATTGATAGGCAGCTCGGCGCCCCAGGGAACCTCTTCTACAGCCCGGCTGGGGCTCTTCCACAGCTCGGCCGACCTCTACAGCGATTCGGCTGACCACTTCCACACTTCGGCTGATCTCTACTGTGATTCGGATGGTCTCTTCCACAGTTCGGCCGATCTCTCCCGCATCTTGGCCGACTGACCTCTCAGCGGCTCAGCCTACGACTCGCCAATCTGCTCAGCTCGGCAGCCTCATCGATGTGCCAGGAGGATCGATCCGGGTACATATTGCCGCATAGTATTAAGCCTGATGCATATGCTTTTTGCAGGGCATCTTTCTGCCGCAACCTCAACCTCCCCCGACTCGGACATTGTTGGGGTCGAGCTACTCCATCGACATAAATTCAGGTCTCGGACCTGCTCCATCAGCAATTGCCCTTCTCCGGGTTTCAGGTCTCGGACCTGCTCCATCAGCAATTGCCCTTCTCCGGGTTTCAGGTCTCGGACCTGCTCCATCAGCAATTGCCCTTCTCCGGGTTTCAGGTCTCGGACCTGCTCCATCAGCAATTGCCCTTTTCCGGGTTCAACCTCCCTTCGGCTCGAGCCAAGGTGAGCTCAAATTAGGTCTCGGACCTACTCCATCAGCAACTGTCCTTTTCAGGGCTCAACCTCCCCTCCTAGTCAGGGTCGAGCTTACTCCTGGTGGTCACGGACCACTGTCGCCCGTCGCCGCCAAGTCTGGTAAATCCCGAAACACTCGCTATTCTTCCATGATTCCAACTCCCCCGTGCTTCACACAGCCGGGGTCGAGCCGAATGACGGAGACGGGCCAACTTCCTCGCCCGCCGCCGCCTTCTCCTATTTCAAACTCCCCCGTGCTTCGTACAGCCGGGGTCGAGCTCTCTCCGGCAACCGAGCCTTACTACAGGCATGGAGTCAACTCACATCAGTTCTCTGCTCAGCGATTTTGCTCGACAGTTCACTCAGGATCTGAGTACTCAGTAGCCCTCTCAGCTTCATTAGCTCACTCAGAATATGAGAGCAGTCAGCACTCTATTCTGCTTCTCAGCACGTAGCTTCTCAGCTATCCTATCGGTCTTTCTGCCGCCATCTCGGCTTCAACTTCATTCATGCAGAGACTCTGCTCAGTCATTCACCCAGTCAGCTCAGCCGGTGGAACGCTCACTGACTCTCCCTGACTTATTCAGTTCAGCCAATACTCTCTCTGACTCGATAAGACTCAATCAGCACTCTAACTGACTCTACCCTTCAAGCACTTTGACAGCTGAGTCAGTTAGTATGATCAGTAGCTCTCGGTTTGTCACACCCTTGACAGCTCAAAGTCTCAAGCAGTTAGTTACGTCAGTTTTGGCTTCTCTTCCCCCTTTCTTTGTGCAGTAGATCAGCAAGAGTCTTGGCTAACTCCACATCGACAAATATCAGCCCGTGGCACCCAGTCTGCCGACTTCAAAACCAAGAGTTTACCAAGCCGGCACCAACCGACTGCATTGCTTACACAGAAGTTCATCATTACCTTGGATCAGCCATTCTTCCACATGCATTTACATCAAATCAATCACTTCATTTACATCATTGCTTTGGGACAGCCGTTCCCTTTCACTCCACTAGAAGTGGCTTAAAGTCAAAAATGGGCCCCACTATACCTTGCTAACCTCCCCCACGTGAGCTATCCTGCCTCCCAAGCACAGAATATGACAATAGTTTCGTCCTCTCTCCCCTTCGGTTGCCCCCTCGAGGCGCATCCCATGCGACGCCACCCCTTGCCGCGCGTCTAATCCCTGCTCCACGGAGGACATCAATATTATCGGGTATCCGAGTAGAGCCGCCTCCCTAGTCGTTAGATCCTCCACCCACACAAGCAGCTTCTTGTTTGTGAGGGGTTCGGACACGGCAAACATGAGATCTTTCATCCCTTTCCTTGCTTGCGGAAGTTTGCATCTTCCGCACCTCCGGCGGGTACGCCTCTATCGATAGCAGCCTCCGTATGAACAAGAGCAGGTGCATCCGGCAGCAGGTCCTTAAGTTCTTTTCTGAGGCAAATGCCAAGCGTTCTTCTCTCCGCCGACTGTGACGAGCCGAAGCTCTTTTCTTCTTTCCGCCGCCTGCACGAGCCAGATCGCGGAGGTAGCACGAGCAGGATCGCGGAGGTTGCAAGCGCCGAATCGCGATTCTTCTCTCCGCTGTTTGCAAACGCCGAATCGCGATTCTTCTCTCCACTGCCTACAAGCCTCTCGGCCGGAGCCCCGCAACCTCGCCCTTCGCGGCAAGCTTCGCCGGCCCTCGTCTTCCGCGCCCTTGGACCTCGCTTACAGCCTTCTTCTCAGCTGCCTGTGCGAACCGAAACGCGACACCTTGGCGCCGCAAGGAGATGCTGCCAGAGGGAGCGCCGACTCCCTATTCGATGCGCCGACTCCCTATTCGGTGCCGACTCCCCATTCGGCGCCGACTCCCCATTCGGCGTCGACTTCCCATTCGACTCCCCATTCGGCTTGCACGATTCGAGGACCTCCCGCTCGCCTCGGTTCAAACAGGACTTTGCGCCCCTGCCTTTCGCGTCACCGCAGACAACTCGCCCGCGCCCGTTTTCTTCGACGCGGCACGAGAAGCCTCATCCTAGACCGGAAACGCCCGCGACAGCGAGTCCTCTTCTTTTCGTTGCCTGCACGAGCCGAGCTCTTCGCTGCCTGCATGAGCCGGATCGAGACAACAGCCGAACCACAACAGCGAGCTCTGTTCGGCGCTGCCTGCGCGAACTGAATCGCTGATTCGTCACTGCCTGCGCGAGCTGAATCGCCGACTCGCCACTGCCCGTGCGAGTCAAATCGCGGGGGCAAGCTCTTCCCTCTTCTTTCCGCTGTCCGCATGAACTGAGTCGCGACAGCAAGTTCGGCGCTGCCGGCGCGAACTGAATCGCCGGAATCGCCGAATCACGAAGCCGAACAGCCCTCTTCTTTCCGTTGTCTGTATGAACCGAATCGCGACAGCAGCCGAATCGAATGGCGGCAGCCGAATAGTCTTTCTTCTTTCCGCTGCCTGCCCGAACCAAATCACAACAGCAGCCGAATCGAATGGCGGCAACCGAATCGTCTCTCTTCTCCGCTGCTGGCCCGAGCCGAATTGCGTAGGCCGGCAACTTCTTTCTTTTCTCTGCTTGCCCGAGCCGACTCACGACAGAGGGCCGCCACCACGGCATCAAGAAAAGCTGGCTTCTGCTCATCGCCTCTCATAGCGCCAAGAGGTGGTTCTCCGACTTCCACGACATCACTATCCTGGTCGGCGCCGATCTTTGGGTTATTCAGCAAAAAGATCTTAATTTGATTAGCAGGAAAAGAAGAAAAGTGCTTTACGTTGGATCCTTGCGCAAGTTTCTTTGCTTCCCAAGCTGGGCTCTTCGACCAAGGAGGCATGAGGGCCAGCCACTACACAAAGCGTAAGCAAGCACTTAGCTTAGGAGCAAGCTAGCTTTCTAGACCCATTCAATCTTTTAGTTATCCAAAGTCTCACCCCAAAAACGAGGAGATAAAAGAAGAATCTCTTATACCAATAAATATACGAGATATTGGCAACTTCTGACAGGGGCCGCCTGTGCCGAGTTGGCAACCATCTATTTCTTCTCATGCGACGCATGTCCCTCTCGTGCTGCTGAATAACAGAGATAGGGCCCCTCTCCTTACTTCTCGCGTCAGCGACAAATAGTGTGCCGCATGTCTCTATCGCATGATCGGCCCAGCCGAACCCTCCAAGTGTCTCTGCCATCACCACCTGCAGCGGAACATTGAATCTCCGGGAGCTGCCGCACTCGACGTCTCCGCCAGCCTCGCCCGGGCCGAATCGCGGCGGCCAACTCCTCTCTCCGCTGCTCGCCCAAGCACTCGGCTCGGTAGCTGCGTAGGGCGTGCTGCCGATCTCCCACTCGGCTCGGTAGCTGCGCAGGGTGTGCTGCCGATCTCTCACTCGGATCGGCAGCTGTGCATGGTGTGCTGCCGATCGCCCATGCGGCACTATGCCAAGCTCCCTTGATCTCCTCTGCAGTCCATCCTCTGCAGCCCATCCCACATGGCACACTGCCCTTCTTCTACCCCTCCCGCCGGCCACGCGAGGTCGGCAACCTTACACGGTGGCATGGGGGAAAGTCAGCGATAGCAAGCAAAGGGTAAATCGGTGGATGCAGTTAAAATTAAAGTGGGACCCATCTCAACGTGATCTCAAAAAGCAAAATGCATGGGAGGCTAAACTCAAAATCAGATCCAGCATGATCAAATACCTTGGGTTAAGTAACAGAAGGCATAGCAAGCTCAGGTCTACCTAACTCAGGCATTGTCGACAACTCGGCCGAGATCGACTCAATCTTACTCTCTGAATGGAAACAGGATACGATCTGCCGCTACTACTTGGTCTAGTCAGTCGACTTTCCGCTCCTTCGACTAGACTAGCGGGGAGGCTTATGTTACGGATGTTATAGCCCCTCACCAAGGACTCAGTCTATTCGGCCTTAGTCTGCCGGATCGCTCATTCGGCCTTCGCCTGCCGGATCGCCCATTCGGCCACGTGGGTGTTATAGCCCCCATCTAAGACTCGACCCATTCAGCAGTACTGTCACAGTTCGGCAGCCCAGCCCTGTCACCACCCGTTCGGCAGCTCAGCTCTGCCACTCGGCCTAGCCCTGCTCCTTCAGTTCGGCAGCTCAGCACTCAGGCCACTCTCCATTTAGGCCACTCGACATTCAGCCCACTCGGCTCAACAGTCCCGTCATAAACTCTCTCTAATAGTCAAACATCACTCTGAGTCTCCATCAATAATAATTAGATGTGATGTGAAGTCTTAACTTGACAATGACTTGTCAGAAAAAGTCTTCCAAAGCCATCCCTTGTCAGACTAACATTAATGGGGATGAGATATCTCAAAACTGTTCTTCTCGAGGCAATGTCTTGGTCTTGACAGCACAGATCTCATCCAGATCTTCTCAAGTTTATAAGAAGGCTCCGAAGGTATCAAAGAGGGGGGGGGGCCTTTTCTCTCTCTCTCGCCTTTTTCGCTCTCTCTCTGGCGGCTGAGCTCCGCTCTCTCTCTCTCTCTCTCGCGGCTGAGCTCCGCTCTCTCTCTCTCTCTCGCGGCTGAGCTCCGCTCGCGGCCTCCGCTCCTTCTCTCTCATCAGCCTTATCTTTTAGGGGCTGGGCATCTCCCTTTATGATAGTGTTTTCATTACAGTATTTTTCATTACTGTTCATCTTCTTCCTATATCCGTGGGCTGACTTGAGCGTCGGAGTGGCCGTCCGGGGACTCCCCGGCGCCAGGATGACCTCTTTCTCCGTGATGTTTCAGGGCCTCCAGGTGGCTGGTCCTATCTCCTTCCTCGGCGTGGTGGTCCTGAAGCCCTTGGAGCTCGCATCGCTCTCCTCCCTTCCTCCTGCTCCACTTCCACGGCGAGCGAGGTCTGGTGACGTGTCCAGACGCACTTCTCAACCGGAACAGTGATGTTTAGTAGTTAAATTTTTTAAAAAAATATACAAATATAAAAGTTTCAAATAAATTTAAATTAAAAATTTAATCACATCTAAATAAATTAAAAAGATGAAATCTAGCCTATAACATGAAAACTAATTAAATAATATTTTTTAGACTTAAGCATAATTATGAATTACCTCTAGTAAATTGTAGATTTTTGAATGAATTTTAATTTGAAATATTATGCGTAATTTAATATAAAATAAAAAAAATTATGATCTTTTAAAATTTATCAATATTTAAAATTGTAATAATTATGAAATTATAATTGCTATAATTATATAATAATTATAGTTTTGTAGTTATTATAATATATTTTTGATTTAAAATTTAAATGAGAATTATAAAGAAAAAATAAAAATAATATAATAGAGATAATCGAGTAATTGTGATAAAAAATTAATGTGAGATTCCTTTCGATACGATAAAAAAGATGCGCATTTTATCTTTGGTCTAAACTGCATGCGGTATTTTTGAAGATCTACACTGTCAGACAGAAGATCGAGCCGTAGTTCCAGAAGTTCTATGTGGGCGGCAAGGAGTTCCTCCTTACAAGACTTAAACTGATGTCAAATCAAAAATAAAAACAAAACAAAACTCTTAAGTCTCGAGTTCAACGTGCAACAGATTGATTAGTTTTACGACTCTTTTATTTTCCGGAAAGTTGACTTGGATACATGATAGTGGTTGAGTTGTCTGCATGATTAATTTATTGATCTAGTCGTTGCAATTTTAGATCATTTGTCCATTGAATTTGCCTCAATGGAAAGTGTGTTATCGAGCTATAATTGTCTAAAAAACAAACACACGTGATTCAGGCATCAATAATGAATTTTAAAGAAAAATTATCGACTATGTAACAAAGATTGTAATCGAGGAAAAACGAAAGTGTAGAGTGAGATAATAAACGAAGGGATCCAAATTAGAAAATATATATGTTTTTTTTTCAATAAAAATATATAGATTGATAGTTTTAGCTGCAAGAGCTTTCCCCCTCTGAATTTGAAGCATTTCTCATCTCTTTTTGGTCCCTTTTTACCCTGAAGAATGGTTGTTGGTTCGTGGATGGAATTGCAGCGACTTGAGTGGTGGCAGTCCTTATCCACCGAAATGGCGTCTTCGATTGTTGCTGACAGCGGTCTCTGCCATTGCTGATTCGAGTCTCCTCGTGTGTAGGGCTTTGTGGCTTTCTTCCTCTTCCTTTTTTTTTTTTTTCCTTCCTTATTTCACATTCCTTTCCTGTTCAAAGATTAGTTCTTGGGGCCTCGCATGCTTAATTGACTAGAAAAGGTTAAGGTTTGGGGTTAAAATTTTCAAACTCTACAGATTCCCATGGTTGGAAAACAAAGTTCTATCTCATTTTGATCGGATTTGTATGTGAGCAGCTTCTTAAAAATTCTTGTCTAGTGTCCAATATGGAATAAGTTGTTGGTTTCAAAGTTGCATAGGATTCTCTGGACCTTACAGCAATGAGGTACTTGTCAGATGAAACGGAGGACTTCCTAGTCTTTTTCTCTCTTCGTCCGAAAACTTGATCGGCACTGTTTGTTGGATTTGTTAGGGTTTCGAGACACGAATTGTCTTTTTATCCTCCTTTTCTTGCGGAAACGTGCGTTGACTCCCCAGATGTTGAATGCAGATTAGCTGTTCTATTTTTTGCCTCCTCGACAATATAAATCTTCCTTTTAATCCTTGCAGATTTCTAGGTGTTGTTAGGCTAAGTTGCCAAATTCTTAGACAGTGCACAGCTTCATGGTTTGATCTATCTTCTAAGAGCAAAATCTGTCTTCCTTCTTTCTCCTGAGATATTAGTGAGTTGCTGAAACATTGTCAAATTCTTTAATTTCTTTCTCGATGAATCATTTGTTCTTGAGTGACTCTGCAGAGGACTTTGTATAGAACAATTTGTTGCAAAGGAAAGTTTGACCTTGTTCTGATTCCTTTTATTATTATTATTATTAATTCTGATTTTTCCTTAGGATTTTGAATTTTGGCTTTAGTTCCCTTCATTGCATTTTGACAGTTTGATAAAGGCATACACTTGACTGTTTGGTAATTAGTTCTTCCACTAATGCATGTTTATTTTTCCATCTTGAGGTGTTGGAGTTAGCTTGGCTTTTATTTGTTTTTACTATGTATCTAAGGGCTTTTCTAACTTGAATTCTTCTTCTTTTACATGTCAAGAATGATGAAGCTGATATCTAGAAAGGATTGGAAGTCCATGGTACTGCTTCGGTCGTCGGGCAGGAAATCTCCCATTCCTTTCTGTGTCTTCCCAAAACTTGAGTCAACAAGCACCTCATCAGGAAGTGCTCCAGTTTATCTGAATGTGTATGACTTGACACCGATCAATGGCTACATGTACTGGTTAGGTCTTGGGATATATCACACAGGAGTTGAAGGTGCTGTAAGTTGTCATTGTTTGTTTAGCTAGAGGATGAATTAAAATCTGCAATTTCCATATGATGTTTCATTTGAACAATGTTATCATTCACTATTTTGTCCTGCCACTTGATGGCTACCAGTGATTCAGTATCTTTAGGTGTTGAAGTATCTTCCGTATTTGGATTATTTTGATCGTTTGTGTAATCCTTCATATTGCAGTACACGGAATTGAATATGCATATGGAGCACATGATCATTCAACAAGTGGTGTTTTTGAAGTTGAGCCTCATCAATGCCCAGGTTTTAGGTTTAGGAAATCCATATTCATGGGCACAACTCAGTTAAATCCACGACAAATTAGAGAGTTTGTGGAGCTAGAATCTCAAAATTATAATGGCGATGCTTACCATCTAATTGCGAAGAACTGCAACCACTTCTGCAAGGACATCATCTTTAAATTGACTGGTAATTCAATTCCAAAGTGGGTAAACCGGCTTGCTAATATCGGTAAGCATTTTTCTCAATTAGCTCACATCTCTACAACTTCTTTTTCCTCTTGCAATACTACTGAAAGTTACACAGCAATCTGCAAGTGGGTTGGTTTTCTTTTATTAGTTATTATGCAAATACGTTTCCTTGAGTTACTATATTTTCAGAATGTCTAATCAGGCGATGACAAACACGATACAAATAACGGGAAAAAAAATCCCCATCAGTTCTGTTGCTTATGTAATTACTTCCATAACTATTAGCATTAGTCACTAGTTTCTTGCAATCAAATGCAGTGAGGTAGATCTATCATATTGTGGCTTCACTTTGAATGAGAGAACATTAGATTGTTGATCTGCTGTTACATGAGAAATGCAGTTTCAAACTGGTGCAGTACCAAGGCACAAGAGTTTGTTTTCTTTGGATCTGACATTACCTTAACACTATGTTCAGTATTTCAGGATAAAAACACAATGAAGTTTGATCTTACACACAACCATAGAATGTCGGGCACATTACATATGCTTATGTAGAACAAGCTGATTCTTAACCCTCCTATCACTAATGAATCGTAAAGATATGATTAGATTTATTCTTATTATGCAGGTTCCTGCTGCAATTGCATCCTTCCAGAGTCTCTTAAGGTGACAGCCATTCATCAGGACCCTGATTCACAGACCAATGATGCCGAGAGGAGGCTTAGAACTACTTTCAGTTGCTTATCCTCAATTTCCTCACGCCCACAGCATTGGTTTGCATCTTCACTAGCAGGGAGTTTCTCAATATGGGAGTTCCGATGGCCCACTGACAAAGCTTTGAAGGATCACGGCAATCAAGCTTGCGATCATATAGATAAAAAATCAGTAATTCCTATTTCAGAATCTCTCTCTGGGAAAAGTATCCATCAAGATGAGCTCAATAAGAAAAAAGGCTAACAGAAGGTCAATACTATCTATCCAATCAGTGCAGATAAGAATTCCATGATGATGAAGCTCATGGCAAAACATCTTTGTGTTGCTCACTTTATGGTTTCGTGTTCTTTGTGTCTCTACATATTTTTCCTTCATAATCTACTTGCTCCAAGTCTTTTAGATGACTTAAAATTTTAAAGGTAATAGGTTGCTCAGGGAATATGGCACAAGGCTGTTGACATATTTCAAGAAATCTGGATCTGACATTAACCTTGAGGTAACTTTTTTTATTTATGTGTTGCGTATGATGTTTATAAGAAATGAGGAAAATATATCAATCTGTATTGTTCACCTTTGGGCAATGAGCCCTGTATATACACATTCTTCTATGAGTTAAACATCAAGAGAATCTCATAATATGGAAATTATATAGTTGTCAGATAGTTAATGGCTACCATTCCCCTTAAATTGGAGCTGTCTTGAACATGATCAATTTGCATTCCAAGAATCTCATGGGGTCTTTCCGGCTTTGTTGTGTGGCGTTATGAACAGGAGAACCACTGTCTTTGGTATGTGACATTGTGAAAAGAACAACCACTTAGCTTTTTTGATGGTATGTGCAACAGGTGTATGATCAGGTTTTTTATGACAATCAATTTCTTTCTATTTTAGTTTTTTTTTGTGAAATATATCATTTTGTATTATCTGTTTATCTCTATATATGACACTTTTATTTTCATGGTAGAGAGGGGTGGAGTTATGAGAGTCTCTCCCATGTCTAATATATAGCAGTAATTAAAGCCAAATAATTCTCAATGGTAACGACTTAGTAATTTTCTTTAACTCTCAAGTCTAAGCACTTGAGATAACAAATAGATGAATTAAAAATTCATTTACTTTATTTTATTATGTGAAAATTCACTAGTTGCATTATAGAAGAACACTCCGAGTTCTTCACTCTGAGCTTAAACATACAATCATGGCTTAAGCATGGATAAGTTTGTTGGACAATTTCGACATCCTCTGGTGTGTGTTTGACTACAACTCTCGGCCTTCACCTCAATTTCTCATGATAAGATTTCTACAACATTATAATCAATAATAATTTTATTAGCAAACCATGTCACGATGATGAAGACCTTTCCTCTTCTATTTGTTCCCCACATTGACTTTGACAATGAAGTGCAATAAGTGAAGGTTGAATTTTCGTCGTTCTTTGTGATTTCCTCACATCAGTCCAATTAAAGAGTGTGACAAGGCTTTTGGAGGATCCCAATCATACCATGGAATTTGACCACCACTCCCTCGATCAACCTCACTCACAAATCAGAAACAAAACATGGTTTATCTAGCAATTAACATTAATTAAACAAATGTACCTAGTAGCTAGGGGGAACACAAAATCAAAATTGCACATGGGTGATTCATTTTCTAAAAAAATAAATTAGCATTTTTTTTCAACAACTTAGCTTTAAATATACTAGAGGTGCATGAATAATACCAAAATAAAAACTCATTCTTATTATTTTATTTTTTAAAAAATAGTTTCAATATTTACTAGTCCAAGTTAAGTCCACGAGTCAAAGCAAGTTGCAATTAGGCATCCAACAAAATCCAATTAATGGCCTACCAAAGTCCGCATATGCAAACAAATCTCCGGGACCCTTGATGTTGAAAACATTTATCAATTCTTGTTTTTGCACTTCTGTCTTTTTTTTTTAGAGATTTTATGTGGTTCTCGGTTAAATTGTTGTTGTATGATCTTGTGGTCACGGATTCAATTACAAAAATAATCTTTTACAATATAAGATAATCAAAATTATGTACAATAGACACTACAAAAAAAAATATGATTAGCGACCGAATTTTCGGTGCTAATCGGTCGCTAAATTCGATTAACGACCGATAAAAAAAAAAATCGTAAAAAAATTCATCGTAAATAGATTTAGCGACCGAATTTGAATTCGATCGTTAAATTTAGACCGATCAAATTCGGATTTAGTGGCCATTCAAATTCGGTCTCTATTTAGTGACCGAATTTGAATTCGGTCGCTAAATCTATTTACGATGAATTTTTTGTGATTTTTTTAATCAGTCGTTAATCGAATTTAGTCGATCGAAAATTCTGTCGCTAATCATGTTTTTTTTTTTTTAGTGAGATCCAATATAATCAGATCCTTCTTTAGAAACCCGTATTAACAGGTGCTTTGTCCATTAAACTACTTTTTATGTGGTTCTAATAGTGTGCTTAAATATTGTGGCACAGTTAATATTCTTAAAGCTGCTAAATTTCAAAGTTACAAGAAATGTATTAATTAATCCCTTGAAATAATTAGAGTTGCAGATGCTGTAATTAACTGCCCATGTGTTGATTGAGTTAAAAGCATTTGAATTAGTTTACTAGGCGTGTTGAAGTATGAAGTTTATTTCTTGTAAACTTCTTCACGTAGAAAAATGAGAGGCAGAAAAATGAGGTTAATTGGATGAATGAAGCAGCAGCCGTAGCTATATTTACGTACTGTTTGATGGGGACGAGCCACCCTTCCCATATTTGGAGCTTTGGGCCACGCATTCTCCAGACCATAATAAATATTTTTTAGGTAAATAAATAAATATTATATTTTAAATTTATCTATCGAATAAATTTAAAATATAATTTATATAATTTTGATATTCATCCTAATTTAAATTGAACTCCAATTCTTTTATTGTACACTGTAGTACACTACTATTATTCATCATTCAACTATTATTATTCATCTATTTAAATGCTATTAAACATATTTATATAGAAAATTCAATTTATTTTTTAATTATATAAAAATAATTATATGTAAAAGTTCGATGGTTAATCTAATTGAGTGGATGAATATTGATTATAACGGTTTAGCTGAATTTAAAAAGATAAATTTAGTGTAAAAATTTAAGTTGATGAAGTGCTCTTTTTCTCCAAATGGAGAACATGAAGAGTTTTTTTTTAATTACTTATTTATTTACTTTTGCATCTTAATTTTACCAAAATATTTTTTTATTCGATAACATTTAATAAATAAAAAGAACTTATAATATAATTTATGAATTTGGTATCTAAATTATTTTTAAATTACCTACAATATAATTTAATAACAAATGAGAAACACATTCTTCTCCCATATAATTAATTAAAGAGCATAATTTAATATGAAAACTATAAACTAACTAAATAAAACAATTTGACCTAAATAAAAGAAATATAATTAAAATAAATGTAAGTAGTTGTTTAAATTAAATGTAAGAACTCAATTGAACTAATCAAGTATTTATTATCATTTCATTAAATGAAGGCCTAGTGACGCCTTTTTGAATTAAATAACAACACTTAATTAAATATGGCAAAAATAAAAAGATTTTTTTTATTAGAATAGTACACTCATCTTTCATTTATTGTCATAATAACGTCCTATTTCACGTCAGTATTTTTTTAAAAAAATTATTTTTACATTTGATGCTATTGTAATAACTACCATTAAACCCTTCAATTTTAATCGATACTCATAATATTATATTTTAATAATTATGATATATAATTATTACAATATAAATATTTCATCTCTCATAAATATTATATTATAATAATATTTTAATTCATACTAATAATACTATAATATATCAATTACATAAATATTACGATACTAATATTTTATTTTTAATCAATATTGATAATATTGATTAACTGATCAATATTATATTATAATAATTATAAATTACAATAATTTTTATCAACGTTAATAATATATTATAAAAATTATAATTTCATAATTACACAGTCATGATACAAGAATTTCTTTCTGATTATTCTAATAAGAAGAATGTCCTTTTAATTTTTACATTTAATGATATGTAATTGAATTTGTTAAAATTAAAGTGACACCTGTAAATTAGAAAAAAAAATCGCATATAAATACGATGAAGTCCATAAATTATTTTAAAAAAATGTATAATATATATCAGGCTTCGGTCCAACTCGTCAACTTCATCCATGAAAAACTGACCACAAGTCTCACTTCTAGCAGCATCCTCATTAAAAGCGGTGCAGTTCTCTGTTTTATTCGAGTTTCATCAATTCGCAGCAGCACAAAAAAGACATGGAGCAGGCTCCGGCGCCGGTGAAGCCTCGGAGAAACTATTATGCATTAGGCTGTTCTATCTTGGCCTCCATGACTTCCATCGTCTTGGGATATGGTTCTTAATTACTGCATGCTTCCTTCGATCCGAATGGGCAGTCGTTTAATTATGTTTTTAGATTCGATTTCATGGAAATATTTCGTTTGTTGGATTCGCAGATGTTGCGGTGATGAGCGGCGCCAACATGTTCATCAAGGACGACCTCAAGATCAGCGACACGCAGATCGAGATCCTCGCCGGCATCATCAACATCTACTCTATCATCGGGTCCATCGCCGCGGGGCGCACCTCCGACTGGATCGGCCGGCGCAACACCATGATCCTGGCGTGCGCCATCTTCTTCACGGGCGCCCTCACCATGGGCCTTGCTCCCAACTACGCTGTCCTCATGTTCGGCCGCTTCGTCGCCGGAATCGGCGTCGGGTACGCCCTCATGATCGCACCTGTATACGCCGCCGAGGTTGCCCCTAGTTCCTCCCGAGGCTTCCTCACTTCCTTCCCGGAGGTGTTCATCAACTTCGGCGTGCTCCTCGGGTACGTCTCCAACTTCGCCTTCTCCGGCCTCCCGAAGCACCTCAACTGGCGCGTCATGCTCTCCGTCGGCGCGGTGCCTCCGGTGTTCCTTGCCGCCGCCGTGCTCTTCATGCCGGAGTCCCCTCGGTGGCTGGTGATCCAGGGGCGGATTGGCGAGGCGAAGGAGGTCCTGAGAAAGACCTCGGACACGCCGGCGGAGGCGGAGCTGAGGCTGGCGGCGATCAAAGAGGCCGCGGGGATTCCTATGGACTGCGCCGACGACGACGACGTGGTTGCGTCGATTCCCAAGCGGCAAAGCCGCGGGGAGGGCGTGTGGAAGGAGTTGCTGCTGAGGCCGACGCCAGTGGTCCGGCGGATACTCTTCGCCGCCCTCGGGCTGCAGTTCTTCCAGCAGGCGTCGGGGATCGACTCGGTGGTGCTCTACAGCCCGACCATCTTCAAGAAGGCGGGTCTGCGGAGCAAGACGCAGCAGCTGGGGGCGACGGTGGCAGTGGGCTTCTCCAAAACTTCGTGCATCCTGGTCGCGACCTTTCTGCTGGACCGCGTAGGGCGGCGGCCGCTGCTGCTGAGCAGCGCCGGGGGAATGGTGGCGTCGCTGCTGACGCTGGCATCGTGCCTGCGAGCAGTCGAGCGGCAGGAGGAAGTGGCAACATGGGCGGTGGTGCTGTGCATCGTGACGGAGTTGACGTTCGTGGGGTCGTTCTCGATCGGCCTGGGACCCATCGCGTGGGTGTACAGTTCGGAGATCTTCCCGTTGCGTTTGAGAGCGCAGGGCGCGAGCCTGGGGGCGGCCATGAACAGGCTCATGAGCGGGGCGGTCACCATGTCGTTCCTCTCACTCTACAAGGCCATCAGCATCGCCGGCAGCTTCTACCTGTACGCCGGCGTCGCCTCCGCCGGCTGGGTGTTCTTCTACGTCTTTTTGCCGGAAACGAGGGGGAGGAGCCTGGAGGACATGGAGGAATTGTTCGGGAAGGAGGCGACGATTCAGAAGGGAGAAATTGAGATCGCACATGGGGATGCTAAAGCTAACGATTAAGCCAGTAATTCCGTGCAATTAGTCCAATTAATAATATTATCTTATGAAAATCTGAATTAATTAGAAGGTGAGAGATCAAATATTAATGCCAACCTAATACTGCTCCTTATTGATCTTTAGAAAAATATTAATTACATATTTTCGGTATAAAATTTACATAAATAATATTAAGAAATTTAAAATTAAACTTGCAGAAATAATGCAATTCATTTGTTTCGTTGTCTTTTCAATTTAGCTATTTCATTTATCTCAAAGTAAACACAAAACGTCGAATCCCTTCTTAACTGATGAGGATTAGATTTGATTTCATTTGATCTTCGAATTCAAATGTCTCAAAATCAAGATCTGTTTACTTTCATTAAGCATTACACGTAAAGTTCACTGGCCTTGCAGATCATTTTCAATGCAAATGAAATACAACTAAAATTTGCGGCAAGAAACTACTGATACCAAAAAAGAAAACGCATAATACAAAAAACTACTCGAAAAGCACTATCATATTATCAAACCACAGGTACATAAATTGGAATTAATGTATAAATTAGTTGCAATGCCAAAAGAAAAGTCAGATCTTTGATACGAATAGTTGAAGGCAGATTGTCTACCTTATGGCTCCATTTGTGATAGACGAGACTTTACAAACACCAGCAGACGTTGTAAAAGGGGCATCCTTATAACAGGCTACCAGCTCTGAATTAGACTGCAGATCAACCTGCAATTTCTCCCAAACTTTGCTCTTGGCGTTTAAGACGCTGTCTGGTTCGCCTGAGTATCCAGGAAACGTCACTTGTTCACCAACCTTGGCAGATGATGGTGGATCAACTAACTCAACCTGGAAAGAAAATGAATTCATTAGTTGTTCTTGATGAATGACCACTTGTAAAGCTGATAATTTCCCAGGTAAACCAACCAATATTATAGTACTAAAAAAACAAACAGGTTAGCAAAAGCAAAGACTTGTAAGAATGGAGGCAGAGTTAACGACTTACCTTTGTGTGGTCATCGTTTGATGCAGCCAATACCATTGCTTGTGACTTAATGCCCCTCATGGTTGCAGGCTTCAAGTTACAGAGGACACAAACCTTCCGATTCTGCACCAGTGATTTAGAGAACATGGGAAATTCACATCCAAATGGAAGAAAAATTGAAGAGGGAACCAAAATAAACCTGCATTTCCTCAAGAGGAATGTATTTCACCAGACCACTAACAACTGTTCGAGGGGATTCTTCACCAACATCAATTTCTTCAACATAGAGTGAATCTGCATCTGGGTGCTTCTGAACTTTTTTGATGAGACCAACACGTATGTCAAGTCTTGAGACAGAAATCTCTGTTTCAGCAGCCTTTGTTTTTGTACTGCCAGAAGGCTTGTTTTGTTGTTTCTTAGAATTTCCTACAGCAGGTCACATGAAAAACTTAAAGAAACTTATTGAGCTCTAGGATAGGCTTTAACTTCAGTAGGTCAAGTTTTATTATTACTTCAAAAATTGGAAAACCATATACAACACTAAATCTAGTGCTCTTCTCTTTCCTCCAAGATAACAAAACTTGAGTTGGGTTTGGCATGATATCAGGGGAAAGTTACACCCTAATCATAATGTCTAGTATCAAAGAGAATTTCAAAAAGAAACATCATAGGAACAACTAGTATTGTTCTATTTCACAAGTAGCATTTTTAAGCTACCTACAGACTACAGTCCCCAGCTTTTCTTTATTAGTTCAGAACGTGTTGTATATTTCATCAGTAAAAAAGTATTACTAAATCCACATTCAAACATCAACGTAACTCACTTGCAAAATAGAATCAGGCAGAGAAAGAGTGTACTCTCAGATATTTAAATCTCATTCAACAATGGTCATTTATTTTGAAAATGCAAGTAATGTTTAGAAGGATGTTGCTAGGAAAAAGATGGGTGATTTCATAAAAGATTTTCTCTACCTGTTATTTTTGTGTTTTTTAGTTGCTCAGCAACTTTATTTGCATCAGCTTCTGCTCTTACAAGTCTTTCAGCTTGACTACCAGCAAATTTCTCCCGCAGAGATTCAACATCCTCATCTTTCTGCATGAGTGAGCATAGGTTAATAACTCAGTAAATGGTAATAAATTCAGTAATTTATATACTTACATCACAAAAAACAGTAGAGAGTAGCTATGAACATATTAATACAAACCAGTTCTTTGAAAAGTGGTTCAGGTTTCCCAATACGGTGCCCAGATGGCAGGAACTCCCAAGGTCTGCTTGCCTTCTCAGTTTCTCCTTTCTCATCAGAAAATGAGAGACTATGCTCTGGTGATAAATTAAGCTGCCTTAGAACCTATTTAATACCAACATAGAACACATATTTGGTTGATATGAGCCATACAAAATCCAAAATCAGAAGGTTCTTGTGTGTAGAAAGATAAGAATAGGTGGGTATTTAGCGATTTACTTCAATAGAAAAGGAAGGCATGAATGGTTCCAGCAGACATGCAAGAAGATAAACAAGTCCAACAGAGGTCCTCAACACAGTGGCACACAAAGAGGGATCTTCCTTGTAAAGTCTCCAGAATTGGCTCTCCTGTTTAACATAACAAAAATAATAGTTAGCGGTCAAGAAAGAACAATAGAATCTGCAATAGGAGAATCTGTAGGAAGATCAAAACAAAGGGACCTACTTGTAAATAAAAATTTCCTTCACTTGATATGCTCATAGCAATCTTCAAGCCTTGTTTCAGTTTAACCTGTATAGAACAGGACAATAAAGTAGTCATTGACACGAGGCATGAACCAAGGCTGAGTTTGGGAGCAAATTTCCAAGGTACTTTTAGGTCTCAGAGCAATTTGTGATGAAGATAAGGTATTTACAAAGTGCATGATCAAAGTGCATTTTTCTTGATACACCATCTTGCCTGACTTATTTTTCATAAGCATGTGAAGTGGTTTGGGCAAGAAAATGTGAAATGGTTCGGCTGAGAAAACCATTTACCTAAAGAAATTTCTAGATTATTATGAAAATTAGTACAACATATAAAAACTAATAATAATACATAACGAAATAACAAGTATTTAATAGTAGTATAAAAATAATAATTACTAATTATGGGTAATTAAAAAAAGAAAAACTAAATCATATAAAGTAAGTCCTTGTTAATAAAAATATATATAGGAATCCAATTTCTATAACAAAAAATTATTATATTCTTGTAACCGAAAAATAATATATTGAATTTGAGTTGATGATAAATATCAATAATGGAATAATTTAGAAATGAATAATAAAATTATTAATCATGTGATCAAGTATTTTACACTAAAAAAATTCACAATCACAGCTAACATGCATTTTAATTTAATGTTTAATTATAAAAATCATATATTACATGAAAAATTGTACTCAAATGCACATCCTGAAAAAATTATTTTGCAGAGAAATTATAAAAGACGCCACAAATATGCAATTTTTAATGGCTTAAACTGCTTTTCCTAAATGCAAATGAACCTATCCCAAACAGCACTAGAGTAAATGATGTTTATCTATAAATGCTTTCAGCATCCAATTGAAAACCAAACTTGAAAATCAATCACCTTTTCCATTGCATCCAGATATTGTTCAATCAATTTACCAACTTTTTCTCCTAAATCTTTCGTTAGCGGATGTGACTGAGCATGAGGAGCATCAGGAATGATTGAATCATATCCTGCTCCTGCACAAGGACCAGGAAAGTAGAATTCATTAGTTCAGGTTTAGATCAACAGTGCAGACAAGGTAATATTACTAAACTGTCCACAGGAAAATAGCGATTTTCATAATTGAAAACAGTAAAACATCAATATCATAAATAGTGTGAAAAGTCATAAGTAAATTTGATAGCTATTTGCATGAAAAAGGAAGTGCTGTTTTGGTTGAATAGCTGTATGACACATAAATGCTCATAAATATGAATTAGGATGATTTAAAACATATAAATTGAACATAAGAAAATGGATAAGTATAACATCAAGATTTCACCTAAGAAGAAACTTGGCAGAAGATAGGAAGATCCAGAAAAATATAACATACTGTTCTCCATTAGCTTAATGTCAACTAGAGAACTGTAATTGTTCACTGTTTGAGTGGATTTTGACACTTCTTAAAGCCTCATTTCAGGTTATAGTAAAAAAAAACCAAGTCAACCAAGCTCAAGGCCAAAAGCCTTCTTTAGGACAACAACATATTATGATAATGTATTTTGCTGTGCCTACTAGTCAACTGCCTATATATCAGTATTCCAACAAGAGAAAATCTTAGGTTAATAAGACAAAACATTGCCACTTTAGTCTGACATATTTACTTCAAATTACCACTTGGACAATTGAAGATCCATAAGTATCCAATTCAGACAATATGATCAGATAAAACAAAACTAATTTGCAAGAATTAGGGTACTGCAAGTATACTATTTCAAGGAAATTCATAATGACTAACCTTCTGGTTTGGCAATAAAACTTAATACTCTATTAACAAAATTGCCTAAGTTATTCAGTAACTCTGAATTCAGCTTAGACTGCAAGTCTGCCCATGTGAACAATGTGTCTGAAGCCTAATTCACAGAAAGAAGTCAGAACTATAGCAAAATGTAATTTTCACTGAAGTTGATTGGAAAAAATTAGGCTTGTTAAAAAGCACCTCAGGTCTGTTTGTCAGCAAATAATATCTCCACACTTCAGTTGGAATATTTGTATCCTTTGCATCATTACCAAAAACTCCGATTCCCTTACTTTTAGAAAATTTTCCTGACATACGGAAGAAAAACAAAAGAGTGATTTAAGTTCTTCACAGTTCTTGAGCATATCAACCAACAACATACATGCAAAAGTCAAATATCTGCCAGAATTTCATATCATGGTGAAGAACAAAGAACACCCAGATTTAGTTCAGTTGTGCCTGATAGAATCAGTTAGGTTAGTTATTTCGAGGTTGCATTTATTTAAATATTATTGGTTGTTTTGTATAGAACTGAAGTGCAGGAATCAGTCACAGTAATTAGTTTAGTTGGGAGCCAATTATCTAGATAGAAAAGAATACATGTCAAGTTGTATGGTTTGGTTTGTATCAAAGAAGCAAATCCTACTACTAAAAAGACTCTCTTATTCCCTCTAAGAGGATATTTTATGTTCTCTCCTCGTGGATCATTGTTGGTATATGAGAATTGGTAGCGGAGTTCTCATGGGTGACTCCCTTCAATTCCGCAAAGCACGCATACAAAGGTATATTGCCTACTAGTCAAAAAATTACCCACAGACAGACAATTAAACTTAAAAGAAAATCTATACTAAAAGTTATAATTTTATTTAATAATTAATCAGCATTTTAAAAATTGAGCACGATACAACAGTTCTAGTCGGAGACCAAAACTCCCAGCACATGAGATTTTAAAACTTTTGTTATGTTATTATCAAACTTGATTGTACATGAACCATGTAATTAACAAAACGTAATTATGTGGGTAATGCTGGAATATTTCTCTTATAGAGCCTTCACAGAGAGTTTTAAAAAAGGAATACTGACTCAGTTTTTTCTCTATGAAACATAGGGTCTTTCTAGGATTTCTACACTAAATATTTCAAAGAAATTTTAAATATAAAATTATTATGTTTGTATTAAAATAAAAAAGACAGTTTAATATTTTAGTATTTATATTTAATAGTTAAATAACTAAATTAATATATTTTATTGATTTGTGCAAAAGAATGGTTTGCTACTCTAATGAAGTGGAGCTTTTATGACAAGAAACTTACTCAGGGGAGCTTTATTTGCAGTTGCATACAAGTGAGGCACACAGACAGTTAATATAAAATTGAACAACAGGTTAACTAGTATCTAAACTCTATAAGATGCCAAATCTTGTAACTGTGTAATTAAATGAGAATTCAATGAAAAACTAGTGTCCTCACAAAGAATTCAAGCCAAAATAGCAATTATGAGAAATACCTTCAGTTAAATAAATAATGACTAACAAGGTTGGGCAATAGTACCTGCTTCATAATTTAGATACTCTGTAACACTTATGGTCTTCATCATGGTCCACCTTTCACCAGTTCCAAGTAGTGTAGAAGGAAACATCACCTGAAATGCAACAGGAATTTGATAATTTCAAAAGGTTTTTTTCGAAGGTAAAAAGGAGAAAACAGGGAAAAAAGACATGCACTTCCAGGGAATCAATGTTTTATATTAAATTTATGGGCATCAAATACACATTATATATATATATATAATCTTTTCCATCATGAACCTCAATAAACCAAGCCAACTACGAGAATTATGCTGTCAAAGTCACCCAAATAATTCGTAAGTTAAAAGGTTCACGCATGCAATTTTGCATATGTGATATGGTATTACATCTCCTTTACCCCAGACATAGAATTAGAATAAAGATCAACTAAATCTGCATAATCCATCTGCAGGGACAGGTACTGAGCTATCCCTGCAAGAGTGGAGACTATCTAACCAAGAAATAAACATAAATAGATTCTGTTAAAGATACAAATTAATTAAACACATAATGGTCTCAAGGTATGAATAGTGAAAGATCATATACCTAATAGGATTCATTTGGTATTCCTATGGATGTCTACCTCTGAACTGAAATAATTTTTGTACATTGTTAAATTATAATATGTAAATTTTTGTACCCAGACATAGAATTGATGATGGTGGTGTGGCCTCCTCGCCATGCTTCTCTTACCTGCCATTTGTCCCCTCCGCCTGCCAACTTCCCTCCCTCTCTGCCTCCTATGCAGCATCCTCCCAGCGGTCATCACATCCACAGCAGCACCAGTTTGTATTATTTTTAATTATTCTTAATTTTTTAAATTACAGGAAAGGTTGATTTTTTTTAAAAAAAATATATTCTCGTTAGATCCAGTTGCAACTCCCATATTAGATCCTAAACTTGTGGATCTTGACTGAGCACTAAGGATGTGATCAAGTGTATCCAAATCTTATTTGGGCATGC
Organism: Curcuma longa; assembly: GCF_044706935.1. Classification (NCBI taxonomy): domain Eukaryota; kingdom Viridiplantae; phylum Streptophyta; class Magnoliopsida; order Zingiberales; family Zingiberaceae; genus Curcuma; species Curcuma longa. The sequence continues at coordinate 43,802 of NW_027432166.1, forward strand.
ATTTTCCAATGTCCCGTTTTCTTGTGGCTAAAAGCTAACGATCAAACAGTTGTTCAGTCAATCATCAATTTTCATTTGTTCTCCTTTGTTGCTTGAAATTGAAAAAAAAAAATTATCACCTGCTCCATTATCTGGCACGTGAGAAGGTGAATATGCCAATTATATCTTTGGGTCAAATTTCTTAGCCATCCTGCATGAGGGCAAGAGATTTGCCGTAGAATAGGGTTCGTGCACATCCAGTTCAATTCCTCCAACTCAATCTCAGTTTAATAATTGGGATTATCGATCCAGCAAATTAATACAAATATAAATGGGGTACGAGCCAAACCACCATATTAAAATAAAGGTTGCAAAAAGCTTATGACTTATGAGAGAATTAGCAAGACATTAAAAATTGTTTAATTTAAATAAAGTGCAAAGGATTTGAATGGCTATGACTAAGTGTGTGATCATTATTATGACAGCAAAAAAAAATCAACAAAGATTCTTGTTGCCTCTTTGTTTTTCATAACAGTTGTGCGATAGCTATACACTAAATTTTATGGATTTCTTATCAACAAGAATTTAGATAATACCATAATGGAGATAATTAATTTTAAATATTTTTTATAATAAATGCATCATGGCATGTGTCATGTAGAGATCCAACCAAATGCCAGTAACATATATTGATGCAACATGATATTCACTGAATGCAAATACCAAACAATTGTGATAACCATAGGCATTCAGCTAGTAGCCAATGATAATGAGTTCCATGTCATCAATATGGAAAAATCCCTATTCTTAACCAACCAATTCTGCATCTAATTAAATAGCTAATCATTTATTTTAAATCACAAATTATACTTGGGAGTATAGTTCAAATCATGTTATATTTTACCAGGCACAGGAAATGTGAATATGCAAATGTAATACAAAAATTACAGTGATTGCCAAAATTATTGCGTCAACTAAAAGCACTAAGAATTTATCTTACTGTGTGAAATGGCACATTATCCTTTCCCATGAATTGAAACAACTCAACATTTTCAGGATTCTTCCACCATTTCTCCCACTCTGGAGTGTAGCATGCAGTGATAGAGATATAGCCAATTGGAGCATCAAACCACACATAAAACACCTGCATGAAAATGTAGCAAAAATACTCAACTAAGAAAATTTGGTGGAAATATAAAGAGTATAACTGTTCATCCACAATGATAGTGGACGCTATCAAAATTAAGTCGTGTATGAAGATTCATGTAGGAAGGTAGCCTCGTTTTATATATAGAGCTCAGTGTAGGGATAAGATTCAAATAGCCATCCCCAAATAGACAAGACAATTTTGGATGATGATGCCATGTTTATGAAGATGCTACACATTCATAGTACTAATGACAACAAGAACCTGCCAAAAGTACTTTCTTCACCTTATCTTTGTACTTGTCATGTGGCACAGGAACTCCCCATTTAAGATCCCTTGTAATGCAACGAGGTTTTAAACCTTCTTTGAGCCATGCATTTGTAGTATGGATAGCATTTTGGCTCCAAGATCCAGCCACAGATGTAGAATTAATATATTCTTCCAACTTTTCTCTAAGCAAGGGTAACTCCAGGAACAAATGATTAGTATCGCGTACATGAGGAGTGTTGTGGCATGCCTGATATGACAATAATTAAAATTCAGGTTTGCAGTAATACAAATTTCAGAGTCCATAGAATGGTTGATAGGAATCTGATGAAACCAAGAGTTAAAATTGAATTATGGAAAAAGATATCACCTTGCATTTTGGATCTCTCAGTTCAGTTGGATTCAATAGTTTCCCACAATTTTCACATTGATCACCTCGTGCCGATTCGTAGTTGCAGTTCAATGTAGGGCATGTACCCTCAACAAGACGATCCGCCAAGAAGCGTTGGCATGTGTCACAATATAACTGTGTATGCTCTCAAAATGTGATGTCTTTTTTTTTTAAAAAAAAAAGAAACAACCACATGAAGGAATAACTTGTCATTCAAGTACTTTAATTACAATTCATAAACAAACCTGTTGCATGATGTTTTCTGAGAGCCAGTTATTGTCCATAAGTTTCTGGAAAATTGCTTGGCACACTTCCGTCTGCTGAGGAGTGGATGTACGTCCAAACTCATCAAAGCTTATATCAAACCACTTGTATACTTCCCTATGAATTGCATGATACCTAGAAAATGCGGAAAAAATAGAAGTCAGGAAGTGCTTGTTTAGGACTTAACTACTAAACCTCTTTTTATTCACATTGCTTATCATTTTGAAACAAAGATAAAATCTTTGTAGCGGGCAGTGGAAGTTTATTTACAGGAAGAAGCAATGGACAGACACAAAATGAAGAACAAGAAATGCTTAAACACAATCCAACAAGATGTTAAGGTTATAGGTATTTATGCAAATGTATTTAACCATATATGTGTATCAGATAATCAGATGCTTAGTGTAATGCTATACAGTCTCAACACAAGTAGTAATTGGATACATAAATTTGTAAACAAGTCAAGCTTCAAGAGTCATTTACCTTTTTACTTATCTAGCATTTGAACTACTACTCATCTTTAATTATATCATAAAGTGATGCTGATCAAGAAGCTATTTAATTTTACCTATCGGTTAAATAAGTTCTTAAATGAATGAATGTGACATATCAAATAATTATTTAGCTTCAAATGATTCTTTCTGAAATGATAATGAACAAATTGCAGCCAGTTTGTGGTGGCAAAGTTCAGTGCACACAGCCACCTAACTCTTCAAAGGAGAAATCTTAACATGAGTAATAACCTATCCTGAAACATATAATGATCTATCAAGTGCTCTCGTTTGAAATTTTCTTTTTCCACACATGGCATAATTATTATGAGATCAACTCCATGTGCAGTGTATCCAAAATCAGAATATCCTGGAGTTGAACTGACACTTACTGTTGTCTTTAGAATTTAGACGATCGTTTTGTTTATAACTAACAGATATTTAAGAATCCATAATTTTCCAATAAAAAGAAGGCATTATAATGGTAATACTTTATAAGAGGAAAGCAGGAACAGAACAGGACCATGCGCACAAATGCAAATTAGCATATATAAAAGATAAGATGATATAAAACTTAACTTCATAATTTCAAAGTCAATAAATACATCACATTTAACTCACTTGTCACATATCTCCTTCGGAGAACATTTCTCCTCCATAGCTTTCGTCTCCGTAGCCGTCCCATACTCATCTGTTCCACACATATATATAGTGTTGTACCCCCGCAGCCGGCAGTATCTGGCAAATACATCCGCGCTCAAAACGCCTTCATCAAACAAAAAAAAGCTGTCAACTTTCTATCTTCAATCCATAAGAACAAAGAAAGTTTAGATTATATGAAGCAGGTTACATCCGATGATGTTGCCGAGGTGTGGAACGTTGTTAACGTAGGGCAAGGCGCTAGTGATGAGGATATTCCGGAGTCCTGGAACAGGGAGCTTGGGGGTCTTCTTATCAAAGGACGCTGCCATGGGCCCTTCGATCCGGAACGAGATTTGGATCAAGTAAGTGCAAGGGACTTCGACGAGGAGTTGTCAGCCGCAGGGAACTTCGACGAGGATCGACTGATCTATTCACCGCACCAAATTTGCGCCTAGGGTTTATTGCGCCGACGCAATTCGCGAAAAGGAAACCCCACGGCAGCACGATACGATTTCAGTTAGAAAGATTTGACCTTCAAATGAATGTAAACACTTTTCTATTTATACCTATAACCACTTTTTTTTTAAAAAAAAATAATTTTCAAAAACACGATTTCTTTCGCTCTTAAGTTTTATTAAGGTAAATTAATAAATTTGGCATGTAATTTGGAATTATCATGTAATTTGGAATTAATAAATTTGGCATGGAATTAATAAACAGATCTAAAGAATTCACAGCATTTTTTTGTTGTTGTCAAATAGTCATTCCACTAATCATAGATTTAACCAGCTTATATACACCTCTCGATTTTTCAAAAATGCCCTATTTCCTACATCAAGCTTACATATCAGGACAACACATGAAAAGAATCTTTTATACCAACGCTACAACATCTTACATCCAAAGAGAACTGAGTGGTGAATTTCGTTTTTTTTTTTTTTTTTTTGCAGAAGAAAAGGAGAACTCCATTGGATTAGGAATACTTTAAGCATAATCACTTGCTTCGCTTGCGCTTGCTATGTAGCACTGGGCGCTAGTGCTGTATAAGAAGCATCCATTACGACATCGGCATGACAACAATTTGAAAAAAAAAATTGATAATCCCATTAGCCACATCGTTGGGGTGGTCGGTTCGGTCCCACGGAAACATGGGCAGGGTAAATCGGGAAGCACATACGGCGGCCAATCTAGATGCCCAGCATCCTTTGATTGTGTTCCCCATTTGGAGAAAAATTCCTACAAATACGTCGTAGCTGGGGATCGAACCGCGGGTTCCTGAGTTACAATCCGGATGTCCTACCGTTGAAATGGCCCTGCCTAAACAGCACCTTAGCCGAACTAAGACTTAAATCGCACAGTACCTCAGTCAACAAATATATGTTGCTAAGAGGATTCGAACTCGAAACCTCAAGCAACAGATGTCTCCATGCTTACCACTTGGGATAAGACAGTTCAACAATTTGAAGATCCATTGAAAAGGAACTCCATTGAAGATTCAGCTCGAAAATATTTTTCATTAAATACATTTAACATTTTTTGGCTTTTTTCCATCTGCTGAAGGCGCTGTCGCGGGCCTGAGGAGGACGGAAGAGGGTTTCCCATTTAATTTAATTTTTTTTTTTTTTGGCTTTTTTCCATCTGCTGAAGTGCTGTCGCGGGTCTGAGGAGGACGGAAGAAGGTTTCCCTTCCGCAGTGATTCTTTTCTCTTCTTTTCTTTTCTTTCCCTCCGCTCTGCGGATTTGTTTCCACGAGGTTTCCTTTCCTTCGTCCATCAACGCCTCCAAAGAAACAGAGCCTTAAGAGATGGCATCTGCTGTCAAAGCGGACGAACGCATACTCCCATTCCCTTCGCAACTCTCGTCGGTTCGCGCCATTCTCTCTTCTTTCTTCGATTCCACTCGTCGCCTCCTCCTCATCTTGGCCTCCTAGTTGCAATCCAAATCGAACTTCCTCAAGACTAAGCGCTCATGGCTTGATTTGGGAACAACTTTGGATACTTTCCGATTAAGTGTTCGTGGCGTTAAAAAGATGATAGTTTGGGGCAATCTCTTTAGGTATATCTTAGAAGAGATTTATGGTTTCGAAAACGTAGCGGTCTAGGAACATAGAAACAATCTCTTAGATACATACCAAAAAGATTAACTGAAAAAAGGTGGCAGTTTGAAAACACCGCTTTGAGTATATCCTCGAAAGATTAAAGTATTCATGGCTTCGGAAAGGTGACAACTTCAAATTAACTTCAAAATAACTTGCTTTCAGGATGTAGCATTTTTTTCTTATTTTTCTTTTTGTCATTAGGTTGTAGCTAGCGTGTGTTGTAACTTTAGATTAGCACCGGCCGATTGTGTGCGTGCATGAACTCAATTTTGTACTAATTATATATTGTCTCGCCGTCGTCCATGTCACATCCAAAAGTCCAACATGTCCAAGTACATGTAAACTGTAAAGTAAAATAAACCAAAACATGGTTCGGGACTAACAGTGCAGCTCTCCAGACGGCATCAACCTGAAACAACATATAAGTAAACGGGGTGAGTTCCAAAAGTAACTCAGCGAGTATCTTGCAGATATGTGTATAAAGCTATCAACAGTAATATCATGCTGTACAGTTTACTGAAAGGTAAATAGATATGAAAACTGAACAACAGTAGAACTGTACATACCAGATTCTGATAATCAAGTGACAAGGTTAAAAGTAGTCCTCATATCAATACATAGGTATCCTGTGCATGCATGTCATCCAAGTGCATCAAACAAGTGCAGCAATCACAAACAAATGCAATAGTGCAGTATGCACATGGTGCAATGCATGTCCTGGTCACCCCTGACGCCAGTCGGATCAGTCACCCCTCTAGTGGTGAGGTCGCGTGGGAGTCAAAACCCGTCTGAGTACTCATCCACAGTGGTGAAGTCGTCGAGTGGGTAGGGCTGTGACCTCTGTGCACTCTGTCGGCTCCTGCGTGACCGAGTGGACAGGATGTCCTCAAGGTGTACACCTATCCTGGTACCCAAATCATAAGTGGGCGAGCAAGCTCTCATCTCCTGGTCACAATGACAGAGGAGGGATCCCTGGAATGCTACCACGCTATGAAACCATTATCCTGGGTGGCCTAGCGGAGCTCCGATCAGGGCAAGTATGCACCAACCTAAAGGTTTCCACTAACCCATGAGTGGAGTGTGTGTGTAAATCATATACGGGCTCAAACTGTGCTACCACTATAATAGGAGCGACTCGACTAAAATAGGAGCAGGAGCAGATGATCACAAGACATGCAATTACATACACCCTTTGGTTGGTAGCCCGCATGTAACTGACGCCGGACTCAACAATAATGGAATCCCGCACGTCAGTATGCAATATATGCAAGCATGATGTATGACACTAGTCCATGCAGCATATATCCAACAACAAATCCATAAATATAGTCCATGCACCACCTATCCAACTACCAGTCCATGTTCTATGCTCTAATAACCATAATGAGGTAAAGTCTCAGGTCTATCACAAACACCGATACAGAATAAAATAAACCAAGCTAAGACATGTGAACAGGTATCAGGTGGTATCAAACTCAATAAGTATCAGATAAACAAACATGGCAAGGGTATCAGATGATCTCAGAAGGAGTAGGTAACTGATAACCACAATATGAGTAAGTATCTAATACTATCAAATAGCACTAATGACTGGTATAGAAAGCAGATCATGGTATCAAGTAAGATAGATACAAACAAGATCATGAATTACTGATAGCATGCAATACACATATCAATAAAGACATATCTATAAAAGATAAATCAAGGTACCCGCCTGCCAAGATAGGTTGCGTGTAATCGTAAGGAAATCTAAATAACCGCAACCAATCAAGATCCTGTAATTAGAATAACCAACAATACAATACTTACCCACCCATCCTAACATTCAACAGATCCATCTCACCAAAACATATCAAAACAAGCATCAGATCCAATGACAAGAACTAACCTCAAAATAGTGCCCTAACTCTTCAGATCTGAGCTCTAGAACAATGCTCCGATTTCAAGCTGCTCAAGATCAAGCTCGTTCTAATCACAGCAACAAGCTGTGGAGAAGAAAACCATCTCAACTCAAGAAAATCGCAGCAAGAAAACCTAGTTTACCTCCCTTACCTATTCGGTTTTCTTCTTCCTGTTTGAGACCGATCGCAACCCAAATCCCACCGCCGGCCAATCCAATTCAAGCTCTGGATTCAAGATCTAGATCAAGATCTGAAGATCAGAAAACCTAAATCTAAGCTCAGAAATCAACCACCAACCGAAACCTAGTTTCAATCCTTACCGATTCGGCTTCTTCCCTTTCGATTTGCTGCCGCCCTGCCCGATCTGCCTCGGTTTGCTGGTGCACCTCCGCTCGAACAACGACCAACCAATCACAGCTCCGATCGCCGGCGATCCTCTTCAAATCTAGCACCGGCGTTGGCACCTCCTTCAGTTGGCGTCGGCGGAGGAAGGAGGAAGGGAGGCGTTCGGAAGAGGAAGCCCCGCGAGCTCGCGATCGGAAGAGGGCGGAAATCCCACTGTAGCATTCTTATAGGACGGCTTTAGCTTAACGAGTAGGGTAGGATCCAATAACCCGTTACTCCTTTAAACCCAACTCAACTGATCTGGTCGAGCCAGCCTAAATCAGCTGAACCCAAACCGAACCAAATCTGATATGAACCGGTACTGTAGCAAACCAACCCAAGTTTGGTTCACTTGGTTCAGGGGTCAAACGATCTCCGATCTGGTCCAAACAAGTTTCGTTTGGTTCGTCTTCGCGAGACGAATCTTTTCGTATCCATGGCAAAATTTTCCGGTATCTTACAGAGAAAGTCGATAAGAATTAGTTTTAGTTTTTAAAGGGATTCTATAAGCATGTTTAGGGTTCAGGAGGGAGTAGAGAAAAAGAAGTCGCTAATTTTAGGAAATAAAATTAGCGATCGAACCGGAGTTCGGTCACTAAATATTAACGACCAAATCAAAATTCGATTGCTAAATTCTTTCCGTGTCGTCCAATTTTAAGATTACTGACCCAATTAAATTTCGGTTGCTATTTTAACGACCGACATTTCATTTCGATCGCTAAATAGCGATCGAATTTTAACTTCGGTTGCAAATTTATGACCGATTAAATTTCCGTCGCTAAAATAACGACTGAATAAATTTCGATCGCTAATTTAGGGGTCGATTGTAATTCGGTCGCTAAATAGCGATCGAAGTTAAAAATCGATCGCTAAAATAGCAATCGAAACATAATCGGTCGTTAAATCCGTCGCTATTTGTGGGCTTTTTGTAGTGATGGAGGAGCTATACACCAATCAACGCGATGTTACTATCAAAGAACGCGATACTGCTATCAAAGAAGGAGATGCTACTGTCAATGAACTGCAAACGACTAAGATGCTCGCCGCCGACCGCGACGTCCAGGTTGCTATGAGCGTCGGAGGTTTTCCAACTATGGCGTTTGTGTTTGTCCTTGGAGTCCACACCGGCTTTAAAGTTGGCTTTGAAGTCGGCTTTAAAGTCGGTAAGAATTTGTTTTAGTTTTTGAAGTTGGTTTTATGTAGTTTTGGCGTCCTGTGACAGGAATTAGTCGAGAGGAGAAAGTCGGTAAGAATTAGTTTAAGTCTATCTAGGGATCCTATCAGCGTGTTTAGGGTTCGGGAGGGAGTAGAGAAAAAGAAGTCGCTAATTTTAGGAAATAAAATTAGCGACCGAACCAAAGTTCGATCGCTAAATATTAACGACCAAATCGAAATTCGATCGCTAAATTTTTCCCGTGTCGTCCAATTCTAAGATTACCAACCCAATTAAATTTCGATCGCTATTTTAACGACCGACATTTCATTTGAATTTTAACTTCTATCATAAATTTACGACCGATTAAATTTTCATCGCTAAAATAGCGGCTGAATAAATTTCAATTGCTAATTTAGCAACTGATTGTAATTCGGTCGCTAAATAGCAACCGAAGTTAAAAATCGATTGCTAAAATAGCGACCGAAACATAATCGGTCGTTAAATCCGTCGCTATTTGTAAGCTTTTTTTAGTGATGGACGTGCTATACATCAATCAACGCGATGCTGCTATCAAAGAACGTGATACTGCTCTCAAAGAATGAGATGCTGCTCTCAAAGAACGAGATGCTGCTGTCAATGAACTGTAAACGACTAAGATGCTCGCCGCCGACCGCAACGTCCAAGTTGCTGTGAGCGTCGGAGGTTTTCCAACTATGACGTTTGTGTTTGTCCTTGGAGTCCTCACCGGCTTTAAAGCTGGCTTTGAAGTCGGCATTAAAGTCGGTAAGAAATTGTTTTAGTTTTTGAAGTTGGTTTTATGTAGTTTTGGCGTCCTGTGACAGGAATTAGTCGAGAGGAGAAAGTCGGTAAGAATTAGTTTAGTCTATCCAGGGATCCTATCAGCGTGTTTAGGGTTCAGGAGGGAGTAGAGAAAAAGAAGTCGCTAATTTTAGGAAATAAAATTAGCGATCGAACCGAAGTTCGATCGCTAAATATTAACGATCGAATCGAAATTCGATCGCTAAATTCTTCCCATGTCGTCCAATTCTAAGATTAGCAACCCAATTAAATTTCGATCGCTATTTTAACGACCGACATTTCATTTGAATTTTAACTTCGATCGCAAATTTGCGACCGATTAAATTTCTATCGCTAAAATAGCGACTGAATAAATTTCGATCGCTAATTTAGCAACCGATTGTAATTCGATCACTAAATAGCAATCGAAGTTAAAAATCGATCGCTAAAATAGTGACCGAAACATAATCGATCGCTAAATCCGTCGCTATTTGTGGGCTTTTTTTAGTAATGGAGAAGCTATACACCAATTAACGCGTCGCTATTAAAGGGTTAGTGGATAGGGGCTTATTGGATATGGATCTTGACCCGTTAAGGAGCTGTTAAGGGATCCGACACTGTACACCTTAAATCGCGATTTCTCCTTCCTTATTCCCGATCACGTCGCTCTTCCTCGTCTCGTCGTCGAAGCTGAGCAAGCACTGGCCGACGCCGTTGGATCGAGCTCCAATAACGGTGCCAAACCGAAGGAGGAGGTGGTTGTCCAATTTCTTGGGTTGAATTGGTTGGATAGCTCTCATTCTTCTTGGATCTTGTTTCCTTTGCATTCCCACAGCTGCGGTGAGCTGGCCATCCAATCATTCCTTCGCCATGGCCGTGTTTATCGATTTTCCCAATTTCCCCGATATTGAGGGTGAGTCTTCCGCAACCTACAAGGAGCGTATGGAAGCCTACGTTGCGCATCTTCATACTGAGACTCGACGCATGAAGGAGGAACTCGACAATCAACGCAATGTTGCTGTCGCTGCTGTCAATGAGCTGGAAATGACTAAGATTTTAGCCGCCGAACGCAAAGTCCAGGTTTCTGTGAGCATCGGAGGTTTTAGGACTATGGCCTTAATCTTTGTTCTTGGGGTCCTCGCCGGCTTTAGTGTCGGTTATAAGGTCATTAAGAAGAACTAGTTTTAGGTTTTGGAAGTCGGTTTTATGTATCGAGAGGAGAAAGTCCCATGAATATGGATTTCCTAAACTTAAAACCTGGGCATTGATGAGGCTCAACTTCAAAAACACCACTTGTATAATTAGCGATCGAACCGATGTTCGATCACTAAATTAGCGACAAACCATTAGTTCGGTTGCTAATTAGTGACTGAACCAGTGTTCGATCGCTAAATTAGCGACTGAACTCCGATTCGGTCACTAAATTATTTTCTTAACCCATTTTTTTCCTTTACTTCCTCCCGAACTCTAAACACACGTTGTTGTCCCGATCTTCACTTTCTCTTCGCTGCGTCTCTCCTCTGCTGTGTCTCTCCTCTAGCCGATCTCTCCAATCTCCTCCTCCAGCGTGATTTGAAAAAAAAAAAAGAGACTATTCTCGCAAGTAAACCATCCAAAACATTACCGCAACGACACTTACCGCCACCGATACCATACGAAATACTCTATCAACTTTCTTACGTTGGATTGTAAAAACTTCAAGCTTATCTCTAAGTAGCCTATATTGATCTTGAAAGTATTGACGTTCGGTATTCAGATATTGATTAATCTTCTCCTCAGTTATGAGGAATTGATCTTTGACGATATCAGCAGCTGCCCCAGCTTCAGCAAGTTCCTTTTGTGTATCAGCAACTTCCAAACAATACTTTGCATACTACAAAAAAACCCATGATTAGCGACGAATTTAGCGATCGAAATTTTTTCGGTCGCTAAAATAGCGATTGAATTTTTTGGTCACTATTTAGCAATCGAATTGTAAATTCAGTCGCTATTTAGCGACCGAAATTTTTTCGGTTTTCGATCGCTAAAATAGCGACTGAATTTTTTTGATCACTATTTAGCGATCGAATTATAAATTCAGTCGCTATTTAGCGACCAAAATTTTTTCGGTTTTCGATCGCTAAAATAGCGACTGAATTTTTTTGATCACTATTTAGCGATCGAATTGTAAATTCAGTCGCTATTTAGCGATCGAAAATTTTTCGGTCACAAATTTGCGACCGAAGTTAAAATTCAGTAGCTATTTAGCGATCGAAATTTTTTCGGTTGCTAAAATAGCGACCGAATTTTTTTGATCACTATTTAGCGATCGAATTGTAAATTCAGTCGCTATTTAGCGATCGAAAATTTTTCGGTCACAAATTTGCGACCGAAGTTAAAATTCAGTCGCTATTTAGCGACCGAATTTTACGCAACGGACGATTTCCGTCGCTAATCGGTCATTAACCTCGATTAGCGATCGAATAGCGACGGAAATGGTCCGTCGCTATTTCATTTTATTTTTGTAGTGTAGCAATTAACAACTAAAACTTAAACATTTATCTGACCAGACTCAAATTTGGAATTTGTGAGAGTATTGAGCCATCCTGAAATGACACAAGCCATCTCATTTGAATACAAAATACAAGTTCTTTTCCTTTATGTTTTTTCTTTCATGAACTCAATTTGGACTTTGAAGGACTCCAATCATGCCGGCTGTTGAACCCCAAGTCCCCAAAGCCATTAGGATGGCTAGTAGGGGCCAACTGCTATCTACAACCATAAAACCATTATAACTGGATTTTAATCATTCTAGCCACCGTCATGAGGCCTCCTAAGCTGCTCTAGTATCTTCATGGCCACTGTAGGTGAGGAACACAAGTCATGGTTCCATCCATTTCCTTAAGGTGTCAATACTTTTGGGTTGGCTTAATACCTGGGAACTTCTCTTTCGATATGCAGACAGAAGGCGACCCATCCACTGACAAGCTATGACCTTGAAGATACAAAGAGGATGAGGTTGACATGCACAGCAGAGACAGTGCTTGGATTTGCATGATCCAAGATGCTGTCATTCTCGTCATGATGCTACCGTTAAATGGACAAGATTTCATGATAAGCAATATAGTTCAAAATAAGAAGCTATGTTGGTTGACCTTTCTTGATAGAATTTTAGCCTTTTCCTTTTACTACATCAAAATGCAGCTAAGGTCATTAATTGATATCCGATCACCATTCCATGCATCAAATTCCTAGTGTATTGTGCTGCAAGGGTGCACCTGATTTGCCCCCAATATTGATGGTTTGAATCCCAACTACAATAAATTATAAGATATTT
>NW_027432167.1:0-12656 GCF_044706935.1 Curcuma longa
AAATCGATATTTTAAAAATTCGATATAAATTTTAATTATTTTTTTCCGATTAAATTGCAACTGGAAGATCAAATCAATTTCAAACTATCGCGGTGTTTTTTCTTTTGATCGGATGACATTGTTAATGGGCTCAAATGACTAGGCAAATTTTTGTAAACATAGACAATAGTAAATTAACAAAAAGCACATCCAATTAAACTTATCCAAACCATATAATAAATGTTATTACATGCCATCATATATCATAGTAATTAATATGATCAAACAGTGATATCAAATAAAATTAAAACATAAGACAATATCCATGATCAAATTTTAAAACACTAAAGAGATGTCCAATTAACTAGCTAGGAATCATCAATCAGATTTAGATACTCGTTGAACCAACCAAAGAATCCAACAATATGGCCATCCATGACATTCAGAATAGTGAATTGCCGATGCTTCATTTCGGAATTGATCATCAACCATCATCCACAAGCCCTATAGATAATAAAATTTTGTTAAAAAAGTAATAGGTATTGGAGCAAATTTTAAATAGTTAATAGTCAAATATAATATTTTCAAATCCTAAAACTCATAATAATGTTCATCATTGAAACATTTTTTTCCCTTTGCTACTATCTAGGGATATTTAACTTGACATGAAAAGCATTGGCTCAATGAAGTAGTCCATTATTTTTTATATTGTCCATCAAGATCATGGTTATTTGGGAAATATGACAAAATTGAAAACAAGAACTTGAAGTGGTAGTTTTAACTGCAATTTTCTAAAATACCTATCAAAAAGACATTTATTTAATTTTCTAAAATAGATTCCTTAAATTGAGCTTAAAAGAATATCAAAAAAAAGACATGCATCTTAAACTATTTAATTTTGCCTACTTCATAAAATAATAAACCATCTAAATGTTCATGACAGAATAGAATAGATAATAAATGATTTGATATGAAAATATATGTGTTACCTAAAATAAGGGGCGAGAGAATCCTTGATACTGTCGTCATCCCAATCCAAGTTGTTCCACCAAGAGTCATCACCTTCAATACATTTTAATCTACAGTTCTTCGACATTTCAGCCCCAAATGATAAATTTTTTAGCCTTGGACAATAGGCCACACACATATATTCCAAGCAGGGAAACTGAAGTTGTCGGTTTGCAATGCGATTAAGGTTTGGCATGTAGGCCAATTTCAACTTCTGGATGCTAGAGCTGTTGTTGGACTTTCCTACGTCGGCTATTAGTTCCTTCATGTTTAAACAATGGTCTATGTCTAGAATACTAAGGCATGGCAATTGTAGAACCCAAGAAACATCCTTCAACATTGGGCATTTAAAAATATATAATTCACGAAGATTGTTGAGCCGAACTCTATTCAATGAAATCTCTTCCAATTGTTCATGGAAACAAAATTGGAGCTTCTCTAAACATTTGAAACTTGATTCGCTACCAATGCTTGCAGCCAACACTAATCAGTTCAATCTGATATCCCTAATGCACAGGCACTCAAGCTTGTCACCTGTCCTGCAGCCCCATTGTGGAGTACCCAAATCATAGTTTGGAAGTTCTGAAATCTCTTCAGGCGGAATCTTGAAATCTCGTGTCCATACAAAATGAGTTTCCATATCGATACATTTGATAACATGTTGAGACGCTCAATGTTATCTGTTGTAGCAATAATGTAAATTTCCACACTTAATCGGTGGCATCCTTTAAAACATTTTAGCTCATCATACCACCACTCAAGTGCAGATTCAATGAGAGTTATATCCAACCATTTGAGCATTGATAAATTGGATATCATCCCATTGGGTAAACTCAAGATTAGTACCCCTTAGAAGCAAACACTCTAATTTGCTCAGGTAACCAAACTCAATCGGCAGTCTTGTAATTTGATTGAAGGACAAGTTTAAATATTGAAGCTCGGTTAAACTACAAATCTCCTTGGGAAGCTCTGTTATACAACATCCACAGAGATCCAAGTATGTTAAACGAGGCATGCTTGCGAACAAATTTGGAGGAATTGTTTTCAAGCCCTTGTTGTTGCAGAGAATCAACATAGAAAGTTTTGGAAAAGTGAAAGTTCCATAATCTTGTAAAGAAGTAATATTATCATTCACCATGAATGATGCTCGCTCTACTTCTTGCCATTCTTCTTGTCTAGGCAAATTACTCAATCCAAATTTTGCTTTTACAATCCATTTTCTTTTGCTCCCCTCCAACCCATAGACCATCAATAGTGTCATGTCTCGGATGACATCGTGCATCTTTACACCTGTGTCCTTATAAGGAAAGTGCATCTCACTACATTTCTCTAGCAATGATGCAGCCATGAGAGCTTCCAAATGCAAGCATCCTTCGGCGAAAGCTTCATTGATCACAATAAAGTCACGAATTATGCCACAACCTATCCAACAAGGTATCAACTGTTTAAATATGTCAATTTTATAGTCTTCAGGCCACAAAGCACAACACAATAGGCATTTTCTGATGGAGTCATTCTCTAAATCGTCATAGCTCAGCTTGAAGGCTTTATACATGACGAGTAAATCTTCGAGTGAATCTTTTGGAAGGCATATGGTTGTCCACTGATGTTCATCTTTTATTTGATTGAGAGTGACATTCCAAACTTTCCAAGACGTTTTCCCTGACATGGCCCGGGTGACGGTGATAAGAGCGAGAGAAAGACCTGCACATTCTTTAGCGAGTTCTTTAGCAACAAACTTAATTCCAACATCTGAGATGAGAACATCCCTATTGTTGTTTTGCTCAAAGAGTTGCCATGCTTGTTTTGAATCTAGACAGTCGACTTTGATCTTCTTTTCTGGTGTCATTTGTGCACACACTTTCTCACTGCGGGTCGTGAATACCACGACTTTGTGCGGCTGCTGCTGCTGTTGACCTTGCTTAGTAGCTGAGTGTGCCATCCCCAACAGTTGAAGATCCACATATTCCCAAATATCATCAAGAAGCAGTAAGCAATTCCTGCTATTCAAGTAGTTAAACAGATTTTTACCACAAGTTTTGTCATTGTCATTCTCCTGCAGTGTGTTCAGTTCTAATTCCTTAGCAATATCCATCTGGAGCCTTTTCAATTGGTGGTCTTTGGAGGCCACAACCCAAATGACACAATCAAATCTGGTATGCTTAGGAAGATAGTGTTGCTGGATGCTCTTCAATATGGTGGTCTTACCGATACCGCCCATTCCTGGATGCCTATGATGTTGCCTCCACCACCATCGATGTAGCTCATAATGTCCTTCACATACGAATCGATCCCAATAAGTGGTTGGTATGAGATGGGAAGCATCGCAGTGGGTTTCAGAAGCACAACTGTAACAGTCGGATCCAGTTGACTAGCTCGGCTCATCAATTCATTAGCATCCCCGAGCTTCTTCGTCGCTCTTTGGTTGATGGAGCAGCAGTTTGATGACTCTCTGACAGGGACTTGATCTCCTGCTTGCTGTGTGTTCTTGTTGAGATACGCACCAGGAAGCTTCGACCGTCTTCTTCAGCACCAGGACCTCGTGAAGCTAGGGAGGGGCTGGGGAGAAGAGCCTGAAAACAAGAAGAAGATGAGAGGGAAGGCCAGGGGTGTCCCGGCGCGACCACTCCGATGCTTAAGTCAGTGTGTGAGAGAGGAAGAGGAAAAACTAGAGGAGGGAGCGGAGAATTTTGGATTACATACCAGGACTTTTTCACCTAGCCGCAACTAGGACTTTTTGCCCCTCGGTCCACCCGACCTACTAGGACTTTCACCTGGTGTCTGGTCCTCTTGATTCAGATACGGGAGCACCCACTTCCTTTATTTAAGGTTCAAAGCACATGGTTAGATCTGGATCATGGCTCATCTGACGGTTAGTCCGGTGAAGAGCGGTCTCGCTCTGATACCACTAAATTGTCATGCCCTGGGAGGGCCGTCCGAAAAATTTCGACAACATCTCCCCAGTAAATATGACAATTCCCCTAATACAAACATACATACATAGCCACAGGCGGCTGGAATAAGGACTACATGTCCAATAAACTTCACAACACACATAAACATGCAAGATAAGGCCTACACGGCCACACAACAATAATCACATGCACGAATAACCGAATATGCGACGAAAGCAATACATACTAAGCAGAGACATCAAAATCCAAATCAACATCCGATAACAAGTATAAATCCATCACAACACAATCTATGTCCACACTACAAATCCAACGAGGAATACAAAACCATAATCGAAAGAAATACCACTATACCAACCAACGACACTCCGGATGTGAGGCAGCAGCAGTCAACTGAAACTCCAAGCTCCAAGTACCTATCTGCTACCTGGGGAGAAAACATAACAACCCCAGGGTCTGGGTAGTGAGCATTAGATACTCAGTGGGTACAGGGAAGAAGTGCATGTAAAGATACATAACAGGAATAAAATAAGGAACAACTAGAACAACTAGTATAGACTGAGTAGGAAATAACAAGTACCAAGAAACAGCATGGATTATGGTAGTAATCATGGTATGTCAACAGAACAGAATAGGAATAATCCTACTATACAACAGGTATAGAATAATCAACAAGTATCATGAATCAGAGGTGTATCATGGTATATGAATCATGTAAAATCATGCAATGCATGTCATGGCATACAATGCGACAGTCATAGATCATACAAGTGCAACAGTCATACACAAAGATACTGTAAATAACAATGCAATATAATATACAACAAACATACTAGCACCCACACAGGCAGTGCAATAATAGTCGCACCCACACGGGCAGTGCGTAGCACCCACACAGGCAGTGCTATAATAATCGCACCCACACAGACAGTACGATAATGATCGCACCCACACAGGCAGTGCATAGCACCCACACAGGCAGTGCTATAATGATCTCACCCACACAGGCAGTGAGATATAACAATCAACAACAAACAACATGCAGATGTCATGAGGATCATCTCAACATATAATAGCTACAGCTAATCAGTATGCTCAATATGAATCAAGAGGAGTCACCATAAGTCAACGATATCAATCAAAGGTCAATCAGCATGTGTCAAGCGACGAATCACACAAGGTGTCAACTGGATGAATAACATAAGTCAACATAAACCAAGATAAGTCATCATAGGTCAACGATACAAAATCGAGACTATACTATCAATGGATAGATCAATCAAAGGTCAATCATCAGGTATCAAGCAACGAATAACTCAAGGTATCAACTAGGTCAACAGGAGTAGCAACAGAATAACATTAGATCATATCGAAGGTCAACGAGGTCATCAAAGGTCAACTAGATCAACTAGCAAGTATCAAGCAACAAGTAACACAGGAGTATCAACAGGATAATAACAGATCATAGCAAAAGTCAACAATAAGTATCAAGCAACGAATCCAGCAATGAATGCTAATAGGATAACAACAAGATAATAACAGGATAATGAATAACAAGATAATCATGCACCATAAAAAGAAGATCTGTGTTGACCAAGCACAGGAGTACCCACCTGATCGGACGATCGTCGACAACTGAACCTCCAGAAAATAAGATCTGAGGCTAACAGGACTAATCAAATCAAAGTCCTGAAATTATACAACCATACGTCATTTATCAAACTGATATCATATCAAATATAGTAATCAAACTCTACAATCTAATCTCACTCTAAATCCCTGCTTAGGTTTAAATCAGATTTAATCCTAAGTAGATTAAACCTAACCCAACCAACTTATCAAGTTCAATCCCCAATTACACTTGGTCTACTCATCAACATCATCCAGATTAAATCCCACAGTGTCCATGCCCAGATTCACATAACCAGCAAATTCAACAACAATCCGATCTGATTCAATAAAAGAAATCTTACCTTGAATTAGTCTTCTGCCCTAGATCAAAGCTTAGGTTTCTCCTCCTAACCTTGCTGCCGAAACCCAAGCAAAACTCCAATCAGATCAAAACACATTAATCTACTGTAGGAAACAAACCGATCTATAATCGCTCACCAAATCCATGGTTCAACACATACAATCAAGTTAAAATCAACAATAAACTCACCTTAGATCCTTGCCTCAGCCTTGCTTAGCCCTAGCTCTAAGCTTAGATTCCTCTTCTCCTTCTCTACAGATCCAACCACACGATCTGAACCATTTCTTCCCAACACAGCTTACAATTTCATCATCAGCATGTATTGGATTCAAAAGAAACCACCTCACCTTGAATCAAGCTTTAACTTAGATCCAAGCTTTGGTCCTCCTTCTTCACCCTCGCGGTCAACACCGAAAGAAACCAAAATCTGAGGAGAAAGGATTGATCATCAAACCTAACGAGATTTACCACCATCTATTTAGCATCCAACTCAAGAACCCTAAATTAGGAGAAAGCCAACTCAACTTACCAATCGGCTTCAATCCACCATGCGATCTGTCCCTTAATCCACTGCCACCACCGATTCAAACCTCCGCCGTGAGCATCCAATTCCTCCCCTAACCAAAACCAAGCTCTGCAAATCCGACAACGCTAGATCTAAGCTCAAGAAACCCTAAAAGCAAGAGATCTCAACTTACCGATGGTTCCCCTTCTTCCGGTTTGCTGCCGCCGGTCCGCCCGATCTGCCCCTTCTCCGACGAGATCCAGCCCCCCTTTCGATCTCCTTCTGGTCGCCGGCTCTTCCTCAGCCCCGATTGGGCACCGGCGTCGCAGCTTCGCGGCTGGTTTGCGTCGGAGACAAAGAACAGAGGAGCGGATCGCGAAATCTGGGAAGAGGAGATTGCGTTTCTTATTGGCCGGGTTTTGGCTTAACGGGTAGTGGATGGATCCAATAAGCCTATAACCCACATCCAATAACCCTTTAGCCATTTAGCTTTTTAACCCTTTAATCTTTCAGTATTTTACAAGCTTGACACCAGCATCTCGACAAGGTATCATTCATGTAAGATACTGAAAAATTTTAACATAAATACGAACAGATTCGTCTCGCGAAGACGAACCAAACGAAACTTGGTTGGACTAAATCGGAGGTCGTTTGACCCCTGAACCAAACAAACCAAACTTGAACCGGTTTGCTACACTACCGGTTCAGGTCAGGTTGAGTTTGGGTTTGGGTTCGGCTGATTTGGCTGGCTCGACCAGATCAGTTGGATTAATGGTTTAAGGTTTATGGATATTGGATTCATTAACCCTACCCGTTAAGCTAAACCCGACCAATAAGGAATCTACAGTACCCTAAAGTCGCGATCGGGCCACTCCGTCTTCCTCCCATCGCGCCGAAACTGCTCTGCTTCTTCCCATCGCCGCCGACGCTGAGCGAGAGAGCCGTCCGGAGCCGGAGTCGAGGATGGAGGAAGCCGGCGACTGGAGTTAGCATTGATCGTGAGCCTTCGTAGCTGTGGCCGGCCGTTCGCCTTTTCGATTCCGAGCACCGACGCTGCGTTCCTCATCGTAGCCGCCGCTAGAGGACGACGCCGCCGCTTCGATTTGTCTTCGTGCTGCTGATCTCGTGCCGGCGACACTGTTCCACCTATTGGAGCTCGATCAGTGCTCGACGCCGTCTA
This sequence comes from Curcuma longa, assembly GCF_044706935.1. Taxonomy (NCBI): domain Eukaryota; kingdom Viridiplantae; phylum Streptophyta; class Magnoliopsida; order Zingiberales; family Zingiberaceae; genus Curcuma; species Curcuma longa. The sequence goes on from NW_027432167.1 coordinate 7,560, forward strand.
TTTCCTCGCTGCCTCCTTCGCGTGAGCAAACGGATCGGAGAGAGGGAAGCCAAACGGTAAGAGTTAGAGCTAGGGTTCGGTCCTTGCATAATTGAGAGCCAGATGTTGATGGATCTTTCCTTTTCCACAGCTTATTTTGGAACGATTTCGGGGTTGCACTTTCCTGTTGGAATCGGCTGTGGAAGAAGAGGAAACGAGAGAAGAAGTGATAGGTAAGTGGTCTGGTGCTTGTGAATTCGTTGGATTATTTTAGAGCTTGGAATTTTGGAATTTGGGAATGGATTGAATAGGTTTGTTGGTTTTGATTCAAGTTGAGAGGAGATTGGAAAGTACATGTGGGTTTCGGCTGAGCAGAGTGAAGGGTCTTGGAATCTGATCAGATCAGATTGTGGGGTAAGACCTCTTTGGTTTGGAATTTATTTTATATGAATTGGTCAGTTTTGGTTGAATAATAATATGTAAAGAATAGATCGGAATTGATTACGTGGGTGGTTAGAGATTTATTACATATATTGAGAGGTTAGTAAAGGTGATTATTTTTCAGGACCTTGATTGGTTGCGGATATCGGATTTCTCTGAGATTACACGCAACCTATCTTGGCAGGCGGGTACCTTGACTTATCTTTTTAGATATGTCTTTACGATATGTGTAATAGCTAGTTATCAGTAATTCATGCATCTGTTCATATTTACTTCACTTGATACCTTGATCTGCTTTTACATCAGTCTTTATTGCCATTTGATAGTATCGGATACTTATGCACATTGTGGATATCAGTTAGTCATTTATTTTGCTATCATCTGATACCTTTGCCATGTTGGTTTATCTGATACTTATTGATTTTGATACCACCTGATTCCTATTCATATGCTATAGCTTGGTTTATCTTATTCCGTATCGATGTTTATGATAGACATGAGACTTTACCTCGTTATGGTTATTGGAGCATATGACATGGACTGGTAGATGGATAGGTGGTGCATGGATCATGCTTACGGATTTGTTGTTGGATATATGCTGCATGGACTAGTGTCATACATCATGCTTGCATATATTGCATACTGACGTGCGGGATTCCATTATTGTTGAGTCCGGCGTCAGTTACATGCGGGCTACCAACCAAAGGGTGTGTGTAATTGCATGTCTTGTGATCATCGGCTCCTGCTCCTATTTTAGTCGAGTCGCTCCTATTATAGTGGTAGCACAGTTTGAGCCCGTCACTCGTATATGATTTACACACACACTCCACTCATGGGTTAGTGGAAACCTTTAGGTTGGTGCATACTTGCCCTGATCGGAGCTCCGCTAGGCCACCCAAGATAGTGGTTTCATAGCGTGGTAGCATTACAGGGATCCCTCCTCTGTCATTGTGACCAGGAGATGAGAGCTTGCTCGCCCACTTATGATTTGGGTACCAGGATAGGTGTACACCTTGAGGACATCCTGTCCACTCGGTCACGCAGGAGCAGTGACGACAGAGTGCACAGAGGTCACAACTCTACCCACTCGACGACTTCACCACTGTGGATGAGTACTCAGACGGGTTTTGGCTCCCACGCGACCTCACCACTAGAGGGGTGACTGATCCGACTGTCGTCAGGGGTGACCAGGACATGCATTGCACCATGTGCATACTGCACTATTGCATTTGTTTGTGATTGCTGCACTTGTTTGTTGCATTTGGATGACATGCATGTACAGGATACCTATGTGTTGGTTTGGGGATTCCCTTTCACCTTACTATTGTTGATCGGACTCTGGTATGTACAGATCTATTGTTGTTCAGTTTTCTACCTTATTTACCTTCCAGTAGACTGTACAACATGTGATTACTGTTGATAGCTTTTATACACATATCTGCTAGATACCCGCTGAGTTTCTTTTGGAACTCACTCCGTTTACCTGTATGCCTGTTTCAGGTTGATGTGGTCTGGAGAGCTGCGCTGCTAGTCCCGAACCTTGGTGTTTTGGTTTATTTACTTTACTACATTCGTGTATTCGGACTTATTAGACTACTTGTGGTGTTTTCCTTTGAGTATGAATTTTCCGATGATTCGAGATTTGTTTTCTATATTCGAGTTGTCTATCGGATTTTGATGGATCCATTATACATGCGTGGTTGTGATACTATAGTAGGATATGTTGAGTGGCCGTGTGGGTCACATTTATTCTATTTTACTTGTATAAATCCATAGCCTGTTATGGATTGGCCGTGTGGGCCTTATATATGTGTATGTATTCAGGGAAGTCAATTGTTACAGGGGAGATGCTGCCGAAATTTCTCGGAAAGCCGTCTCCCGGGGCGTAACAATTCATGAGGCTTCGCCTTGGGGGCTGAATAGGACTCGGCTCGGTGGTTTAGGGGGACTCGGCTCGATCCATACTTCCGGTCCTGAGAGGGGGACCTGCATTAGTGGTTGCGTAGGATTCGATTCGGTCCATACCCCTGGTCCCGGGACCTTGTACCTGATATTCTCCGTCTGATTCAACCAACCGGGCCCGACATATACACCCATAACACTGTGTTTGACTCGATGGGCCGCCAATTTGATTGAAGCAATTATTGCAACTGAAGCAACCTAACGAAACAAAGCAGTAGATGGAAACAACAAACTTTTTCTCTCTTATAGATAAAAGCAGTAGTAGCTTGGATGGATTAAAACACAAAGAAAGACTTGCAATTGAATTAGCGTGAAAAGGCAAAAAGGTATATATGGGACAATACTCACTGATACTTTGGAAATACAGCTTGATATCAGTCACTTGGCCTTCCAATGTCTTCACCTCCAGTAGCCACTGGCTCACTTCCTCGGTCGGAATCTTCCCCTTGCGCTCTGCTTTAGTGATCTTGTTCTTGATGTCGTCCCTTTTGGCTTTCAATCTTGCCATTTCCTTTTCCAATTTTTGGATGCCAGATTCTAGCCTGCTCAGATCTGTGGCAATCGGATTCAGTGTCACAACTCGGCTCATCAATCTATTAGCCTCTTCGAGCTTATTCACTACTCTAAGAATGATACAACAGTAGTTTGATGACTTTTAGATAGGGGCTTGATCTCCTGCTTCCTGTGTTCGACTCGACGTGCCGCCAATGTGATTGAAGCAACACAACAATTTTTTCTCTCTCCCTTATAGATGAAAATCCTTGTCGACATCAGCCACTTTGCCTTCCAATATCTCCCCCTTCCGTAACCACTGGCTCACTTCGTTGGTTGGTCGGAAACTTTCTGATATGGACCTGATCTCCTGCTTCCTGTGTTTCACTCGACGTGCCGCCAATTTGATTGAAGCAACACAACAATTTTTTCTCTCTCCCTTATAGATGAAAGCAGAAGTAGCTTGTATGGATCAAAACATACACAAGACTTGCAATGGAATTATCGTGAAAAGGCAAAAAAGTATGTACGGGAGAATACTCACTCATGGTTTGGAAATCCTTGTCGATATCAGCCACTTTGCCTTCCAGTATCTCCACCTCCCGTAGCCACTGATTCACTTCGTTGGTCAGAATTTTCTCTTTACGCTCCTCCTCCTTGATCTGGTTCTTAATGTCGTCTCTTTTGGCTTTCAAGATTTTCATTTCCTTTTTCAACTTCTTGATGGCAGATTTTGGCCGTGCCAGCCGCCGTGATGCCCACAGCCCGCTCAGGCACTCGTTGACGTTTACGGTACAAGTTAGTGGATTTAGTTTGATGCAGGCCATGGACGAGAAGAAGCTAGCTAGCAACTAGAGATCTGTTTCTTTTGCAGAGAGCAAGCAAGGGCCAGCGAAGCAAACAAAGATGAAGAAAGTCAAAAGATTGGTTCGTTATACACGACAAGAAATGGGAAAAAAAACTTTTAGTTGTAGACATGTAAAACTAAGGGAGACTTGCTTAAAAATACCTAATGAAAAATTTTTCTTTATGATCAATCCCCATCCATGAATTGTTTACATGCACTCCCCAATCTTTCCCAATCTTTAATTTCAACTCCCCAATACATGATTTTACAAACTCACCCTCCACCTCCTGCTGTCTTCTCCCCTTCGCTCTCCCTATCGCCTCCTGCTGCTCTCGCCTCCACCTCCTCTTCGTCTTCTTCCTTTCCTTGGAAGCGTAGAGGTTCACATCCGATGCTGGGCTCCCACCTCACGGTCGTGCCTCCTCAGCTTGTCGTTAGCTGCTCCTCCGGTTTGGGCTCGGATTCGCCCAATTACAACTCGAGGTTCACCCTTCACTGCTTAGGGCTTTAAACCATCAGGAGTTAACCATTGAGGCTTTGTCGAACCTTTTAGTTGTGAGGTGTAAGGAAGATGCTACTTTTTAGGCAGGTTGGGTTTGACAATTCATTTCGATTCACTCGAAGGATACCGTCGAGGGCTGTGTTGGACGAACGTAAGAGTCTTTGGTATCTTAAGGATCCATTTTTCTGTTGTCGTCGTCGTTGTCGTTTTTGTTCATGCTTGTGTTTTTCATTCGAGTTATTTCTTCCCTCTGATGTAAGGCATTGTTTGCCGGCAGGAGGCGATCTTCATCCGCCGAAAAGCACATCGAGTTAGATAGGTGGCTTTTTTCAATGATATTGTCCGCGTACAAGCAATAGGAATAACATAATATAGATATAGAGTGTATGTTTCCACTTTTTAGCTAAAGGCTTTTAATGACATGGATCAATAAAGAAGGGGGAGTATGGAAACCCCTGCATTTAGGTAAGCAAAGCTCTTTAATCCATTACAAATGGGTCTTTCTAATAAGGCCACTGCTGATAGGAATGGAGCAGGGTCTATAGAGTTCTCTTCCATGGAATTGAATCAAGATCCTTAAATGACTCTTCATACGTGGATTGGTGATACCTCAAGGGTCAGAAAGGACATTCACAATAAGAAAGAAAAGGGAGTCTCGTCTACTGATTAACGGTTTGAAAGAGGTTTGATTTCTTCCTGTTTACCTAACCTTTGTACAAAATCTGGTCTTTGGTTTTGTAAAAAATGGAAGATGAGATGCATTCACCTGTTTTAGTATTTCACATATTTTAAAAGCTGAGATGTGCTTGACTTGTTCTCATTTGATCAAGTTATGAATTATGAATGGCTATTTTGAACAATAATTGATTCTGTA
>NW_027432168.1:0-11344 GCF_044706935.1 Curcuma longa
CATTGCATTGGTTCTCCGAGCCAAACCTTTTATATTATAGTCGAGGAGCTAAGAGCTTCGATCCCGTGTCGCAGAGATGGAACTGACGAACGAAGGTGCGAAGCCAAGAGAAGAGTTCAAGTTGCTATGCCGACGAAGAAGAAAGATCAGAAAGAGCAAGGGCAGCAAAGGAGAACGGAACCCAGGCTGAGATCCAAGTGAAGCGAGGGCGGAGTTAAAGGTGCGAACAGAGTGACGCGGCCAAGCGACTGTGATCCCAGTGGTCGTCAGCGAAGTCTTTGAATAAGAGTCAGGGTGGACCGGGCACTTCCTATCCCAGTAATCGGACTCGGCTGAGAATGAGAACAAGAGCCGGGCAGAGAAGGACTCGACCCTAACCCCGGGCAGAGTAGTCGCTCATTCATGCTCATGCGAAGTTAACAGGCTCTTCCGTCGGTTTAGAAGCGCAGGAACTCTGGATTCTCCCCAGATTTTGCAGAGATCGCGCGTAGCTTGACTCTGCCGGTGCGCGAATTTCATTCTGGTCAGCGATTCGAACACTCAACTCAAGCAAGAGGGAGGGCCGAGTGAGAACGACGGGGTAGATTCATATTAATTCTATATAATAGAAGAGACTTCGGAACTTATATTATAGTAAGCCCTTACTATATATTGGGCCAGAGATCAGGTTGAGCAAGCAAGAATAATAGTTCGAGTGCCATTAATATAGTAAATTCCCGGGCTGTGAGAGATAAGAGGACAAGGCTTAGTTAGAGAGAGGGTCCAGGGCGGAGGTGCAAAGCGGATCAACCAATGCTAGGTCCCTAATCCAATCAATGGAGGAGAAGGCGGGCTCGGGAGACTTTTAGAGAACTGAGGGACGAGCAGAGCGACTACAAAGGAGGTTTAGGAGGCTAAGTTACGTCGTAAATTGAGTAGTCGATTCCATGCATTTCTAATATAAAAGTATATAGAGGGTGCACATAGATTCTAATATAAAAGTATATAGAGATCTTCGGCGAAAGATTAGGATAGATTTCTTGCCAAAATTCGACTCTTCGTAGAGCGGGACTACTTTCTCACCTATATTAGATAAAAAGAATGGCCAAAAAACCAACTTTGCTCTGCTGAACTACTTTAGCGGATAGGACAAGTTCTGTTTCAAATTGACCCCTAAAATAAATATAAATTCCGAACTATGATATTATATTATAGAACCTCACCGACCAGAGCTAGCATCAGTGAAAGGAGCCAACGATTCAGAGCTCACATCTTAGCTGACAGTTGCGGACTGCTCCAGATGGTAAAGCATCGTTGTTGATTGCAAAGATTTCGCTTGCCTAAAATAAATCTAAATTCCGCGCAGGGTAATATTATAGTAGGCGTTCGACTTATTATTATATTAGGGGCGGAATTTATATATTTTAGGGCGTTCGCACCGAGAACTCTGATCTTGTCGGCTGATCAACTGATCCCATCCTCACCGAGGATGGTCTTAACCTCACTGCACCTTTCATTGGTCGATCCGGTCCTAGTGAGAGGTTGATTGGTCGATCCTAGTGAGGCAATCTACGCTACTGAGCAAAGCAGGGCCGGTCATTACTATAAGTTAAGTTGGGGACAGCCTCTGGTGGGTTGCGTAGTTGGGCATGAGAGCAGGTCTGTCTTCGATTGCCAGTTTCACGCATGTATGAACGCAGCCACTCTCACGCATGTATGAAGTTGCCAATCTCACGCAGACCTAGACTTGTGTTCAAAACTGCCAATTTCGTGCCAAGTGTTCAAAACTGCCACTTGAACGCATACCGCTCTGCCACTTGAACGCATACCTGCACTTATTGTTATTCTTCGTACAGTGAGTTACTTGTTATTCAGAGTACAGTGAGTCACAGGACTTGTTATTCAGAGTACAGTGAGTTACATAAATAAGATAGTATCTGTTGCACGAGCTCCCTCTGGTCCCTACTTTGACGCGTAGCACCTGGTCTTGGTCATAGGCCTTGAACTCGCTCGCTGATCACAAGAGGCATGCGCTATCTGACTCATCTCTCATGCAAGAAGACCCTAATTCAAGATGCTTGAGCAAGACCCACTAGAGGAAGGGCTCATCCCCACTACTCGCAGCCAGTCCTTGTTTGCTGCTTTGATTTCGCAAAGCTCAACTCTGTAGCTCAACGAAGCCCCGACCCCAGGTCTCGCACTCCCGATAGCTATTCTTCGCACCTGCCCTGCTCTCCACCCTCGATCTGAGGATCTCTGCAGATGTCTGGTCGTTTGTTTGCTTCAGATGGATTGCTTCAGTCGCTCGCTAACTGACCATTTATCGCTTCGGCTCAGGTTAATAGGTCGCTTATGGTACTTGCTTTAGTGCTTCCCCGGGTCCTCTGCCTGTAGTGCCCTAAGCCATCTATAGCTCCCGATACCGAGACTCCAGACTTTGCTAGGCTTGGTAGGTATAGGCTTCAGTAGGATTGCACATGCCCCGGCTGAGATCGGATGTGAGCCGATCGGACGAATGGTTTTTGCAGGCGACCCGTACAAGGCGATGCAACTGCGCGCTCAACTTTGCCTTCGCTGGTGGGCAAGTCTCACTACTGTCGTTCGCTTCCTCCCCAAGAGAGTCAATGGCATCCTTCCAGTAGCAAGAGGGAGCCTTCTTTGAACCCTGCCCTAGAAGAGGGAATATCACCTCTCCCCTTAGCTGAGGAATGACCTAGGAATTGAACCTCCAACTGGCCTACCTACTATGGGAACGATGCCTCTCCGCACCTTATTGATTGAATAGACTCTTAGCACCTATACCGTGTAGTGGGTCGCTTCATTCGCTGTCGGCTCTCGTTCGCTAGGCAGCGCTACTACTATAATTATATAATTAGGAATGAAAAGACAGAGCCCGGGCGAACCATTCCTTCTGATCCTGATCCGCCGCCCTACTAAATAAATTGATCATTTGAACGGAGCACCGACCGGCTTCGTTGAGCTTTGCTACTTCAAAGCAAGAAATTAGGCTAGGCTCCACTATCTATAATTCAAGTAATCGGCATGGGCTTGAAATTCAAGTCTCGGCTGCGAGTTCCATGAACGATCGCTTCCCGACCGAATATGCCGTCCTGTCTCCCTGCATCGGATGAGTTGTCGCTGACCAGGATTGACTCCCGATAGTCTCTCACTGTCTTCTCTTGCGTGCGAGTCTTCTTTCCCGGGTCGCATAGCTCACTCAACTTTGCTTTGCCCATCCTATTATATTAGAGAAAGGTCTTACCTCGCACCGGTTCCCACATCACTGACTCAGCAGCCAGTCTAGCTCGGCCTCCCCTGTCGCTACCATTTATTTGAGTTAGGCCGGTCGATCTATGCACGCTGCCTCTGCTTTGGATTCCTCAGCTCTGGTCAGGTGTTCCAACTCCCACTGCCAGCTCGGCCTGTCTTCCACTGCCAGCTCGTCACCCTCTTCTCGCCTGTCAAAGCTAGGTCTGACATAGTCAAGGTTAGGTCTGTCTCTTCGGTCTGAGGGCATCGTTCAAAACCACTTCTACTTATTCATATGTAATGAAATTGGCAATCTTTGACATATCTACTACTCATGTAATGAAATTGTCAATCTTTGACAGCTATTCTTAAGCTGCTCTTGAAAACAACTACCCCTCAGAGGAAGGGCTCAGATAGAGACGCTACGCGGTCAGACTATGAGCAGAGACTATGAGCGGAAGCCAAAAAAAAAATTAAATTGAGGAAAGGAAGGCTCTTAGAAGACAGAGGAGAAGGAGGGCGGCAGAGGCAGCTCATTCAGGACAAGAGCCCACCGTGGGATTATTGAAGTTAAGCGAGAACCAGCTCGTGAGGGCCAAACGAGACAAGTGGAGCTAGACCATAGGTAGGAGACCTCGGTACGCTAGACCAGGAATGGGCCTAAAATATATAGTAAATTATGCGAGAGACGAGGAAAGGAGATGATGGCTTAGAGGAGAGGGCAGCCGCAGTCGGTTTAGGAGGCGGCGACCATAGTTCTTTTCTTTATCTAGTTCTAGATCTGGCTCGATGGGCAATATTCTCTTCCTTTATTGACTAGATGCCAATATAAAAGTAAATTCTGCCCCTTTCTTCTATTCTATTCAAAGAGACCCCCTAAAATATAAAGAAATTCGAGTAAGAATAAGTGGCTTGGTGAGCCGACCTTAGAGAATATTGGCTTGGTGAGCCGCCATACTATAATATAAGTTCAACCTTATTTAATAAGTGGTTCGCCGACCTTATTGAAGGCAGTGACGCAAAGGAGTAGAGTAGAGGAAGGGGGATCGGATCGACCAATCCGAAGATCAGAGCAGAGAAGCCGAGAGCGGCACAAGGTATGCTTGTTGGGAAGAACATAGAGGTCAAGGGCACCAAGGTAGCTTGATCCGGGGTGCAAGTGATAAGGACCCAGAGGCCTCCAATCCGTTATGAGACTGAGATTAGCTTGGCCACTCTTTCTTTTTCCATTCGCCGTCCCACGAAGCTAGAGAGGAGCGAACCTAATCCGCGGTCTGAACAGGATCAGTTAGGCAGAGCGAACCTAATCAGCGACCAATTGGCTGAACTAGATCCGTTAGGGCAGTCCGAAGCTGTAGGGTAGGGATAGAGGGCAGCTAGAATCTAATCGTCCGGTACTAGACTCGGCTGACTGTCCTCCAACTAACTAACCCGGGTGAGAGGAAGACATTCCTCGGGGATGGTTTGGGAGAGGAATGGTGCCCGCCTACTCATCTTCGGCGAAAGCATGCGCGGGCCGTGGAAGAATGCATCGGGCATGCGTCCCACCTTTGAATCTCGGGTCAGCCCCCCATCTAGCCTTTGACAGGCCGAGCGACTCGCGAGTCAAGTATCAGCAGTCCGTAAGGCTCTGCTCTAGTAATGAATTCGGGAATTTATTATAGCCCAACTTACAGTAAATTCGGTGCCTGGCCTGCGAAAGATAGACTCATTGTTGATAGAAACATTCTTGATAGAAAGAGAAACTGCCTGCTTAGCCAGCACCCAAGCAAGAGGACGGAAGACTGCGGATGCTTCCCACCTTCGAAAAGAAAAGGATGCTTAGCCTGGCCTGTGCCACCTCAATTCGCAGAGGCTAAGATTAGTTTTGTGCCACCAAGAAGAAAGAGTTTAGCAGAGGCCAGCCACCAAGCAAGAAGAAAGAGTTTAGCAGAGGCCAGCCACCAAGAATAGTTTAGTTTTGCACAGGCCGGAAGAAAAGAAGCGAAGCGGCCAGCACCCACCAACAGAAGAGGACGGCTGCCAGCACCAACATCAAGAATCTAGTTGAGAGAGAAACTGAACTGCCTGGCCTGCGAAAGAGAGAGCGCGGGCCCCAGAAAAAGAAAAAAATTAGCAAGCTCCGAAGAAAATCAAAAGCGATAGCCCTCAAGCTCGCCTCACTGAATTCTGCTTTTTCCTATATATACAAAGAAAATTCAAACGAAGAAACCGCCATATAAAGTAATTTTCAACAAATAAAATTCAAAGCCTTCAAAGCAAGCCACGAAGAGAATTCAAAGCCTTCAACTTAAAAAAGCTAGCCTCACTGATCATCTAGCTAAGTATGCCTCCACTGTTCTAGCCTCAATGATTCCTATGCCTCAGCCTCAATGATTCCGCTTTCTGATTCCTTTTCTCTTATTATACGAAGATAATTCAAACGACTGACAACTGATTGGCAGGATGCGATGCTCGGCTAACAATGATTCCTTGGCCGGGTCCCTCATTGGACAAAACTGATTGGCAGTCCCTCATTGGAAACTGATAATCTTTCAACTTCATTGGACTGGAAATGGCAGGCCCTCATTGATTGGAATTGGCAGGCCCGGCCAAAACTGAAAGAAGATGCCACCAAGACTAGTTTGTTTGTTTCAAATCAATCATTAGCGAATCACAATCAAACAATCAAAAAGAAAATCAATCATAGTGAGAGCATCAATTATCGGTTGAAGAGCGCTAGGCTAAAAAGCTGATTTGATTCTATTAGCTCTGATTTTCAGTTCTCTTTTCGCTCGCCAAAGCTTCTTTCTTTTCGGTGCATCTCAGGAAGGCTACTTCTTTTCTTATTTATTTTTATTCTGATTTTGTTCTCTGTTCTCTTTCTATTAGCTGATTCTCTCTCTTAGAAGGAAGGAACGAGCGGTAGCGACGTAGAAAGCGCAACAAAGAAAGACTTTCTGCAAGCAACTAACTAGCAAGCACAACTGGAATAGGCTCTAGCCAAGAGCACCTCTACCGGCTTAGCGCAACTAAGAAAGAAGGACGGACTTGTTAGCGCAACTTCATATAGGAGCTATGCTACTTCTTTGCCATCCTTACGAGCAATCCTTAAAGAACCGCTGCTTTTTCAATCTGTACGCGCAATCGAAGCTATCATTGAATTGCAAACCTGATCCCCAAGAAAAGAGAGAGCGCAGCCGACAAGTGGCACCTTGGGTCAAAATGGTGGTTCCCACACTGTCCCCAACTATCCCAGTCAAGAGTCCTGAGAGGACCATTAAGAGGACCGAACCATTAGATCTGGAGTTGCCAGCCATAGAAGAGAAGAGCTTGGATCAGCAGTTGCCAGCCGCCATAGAGAGACTCACCAGTAAGTAGCCATAGGGCTTAGATCAGCAGTTGCCAGCCGCCATAGAGAGACTGGGCTTAGATCAGCTGCCAATTAGATCACCAAGCCATGGATGCCTGTGGGCTTAGTAGTAGCCTGCCCTCACTAGTCGCCTGCATCACTAGTAGCCGTAGCCTGCCAATTAGATCACCAGTCGCCGTGTGGGCTAGGAGGTGCGGACGGAGTAGGTGCGAGCGAATGAAGCGCGGGATCTCTGCTAACGAAGACGAATGCGAAGGTGCGAAGCGAGATGAGTTCAAGGCCGACCTCAAGTTAGTTTAGTTGGGAAGCGAGGTGCCCGGGCAGTGATAGAGAATAGGGCTGAGTTCAACCAACTGAACTAGTCCTATATGACTGGATAAGTAGTGTTGCTCTACAAGGAGTCTCGTATGGCTATCAAATCTAAGCCGATATAGCTGTTCCAGTAGTCCCGCTTGGAGATTCAGTGAAAAAAGTGAGATTTCGAGTCTCATATAACTGTTCAAGCAGTACTTTTGTTCTTCATTCTGGTTGGGTGAGTTGGATCGGATCATTGGTCCATGGGAAAGAGTCGTGCCCGAGAAGCAGAGGAAGGGGAGAGAAGCGTTCCTGGCTTTGTCCCAGACTTCGTGGTCCAGTTGAGGAGTCGGCTACCTGACTACGTGGTCGAGTTGAGGAGGAACTTATATTATAGTAAGGGACCTTTTGAAGCGCAGGCACGAAGTGGAGTCGGTTACTTGCCTCCCTTAAATATATATGCTCAGAAATTCGCTTCGAGGAAGGTTCTCCGTGAGTCTGAGATCAGCCAGGTTCGGAAGCGCGGAGTCTACGGTTGAGATCGACCAGGGAAGTTTCACGTAGTGCGCCAGAGATTCTAGCTTCTGGAAGCCAGATAAGAGCGACTCTCTTCTCTCAGTGACGGGGAGATAGATCAGTTAGATGCTCTCGAAGCCAGTCAGAGGGCAGACTCATCCCCTCCCAACCTAGGCCGAGCACCAGTGGAGAGGCTGAGTTCTCGGTGCGAACAGAGTGACGCGGCCAAGCTTTGTAGATGAATTCAGGTGATCGGGAGTCAGAGGAGATCTTCGGAATGCCAATGCCAATTATATTCTTAGCTAGAACAGAGGTCGGGCCACATTCACTGGTGAGCAAAGGAGAATCAGAGAGTCATTCTATTAATATATCAGTTATGTTCTCTCTTCGAAGTTGAAGCAGAGCAGTCAAACTCTTTTATTGATTTTATTTTCTGGTAGGTTCTTCGGAGGGCTTGACACGTGACGCGTGAAAGGACTGGTGTGGAGGTGAGAGTCCGGAGCGACCAGCGACTACAAGACTATGACCAATCCGAGGATCAGAGCAGAGAAGCCGAGAGCGAAGAAACGAAACCCAATCAAAGAGTTCAAGTTGCTATGCCGACCTTAGATTAGACTAGAGTAGTGGAACGCGCCTGAGAGTCTCCCAGCCGTCTATTTAGTATCTGCGGATAGGAGAGAGGACCCTTCCTCATGTCAGGCGAGCGAGTTCAAGAGAGTGAAAGGGCTGCGCGGGAAAGATTCAAGTTCTCAAGTCGGGCTCTCTCCCGGGGAGAAGAGTTCAAGGACGGGTGCGATGACCGGAAATATAGTAAACAGCTTTTACGGAGCCTGTATATAATATAAGTTCCGGGCGAAGGAGATTAGATGAAAGAAGAGGGACGAGCAGAGCGACGTGAACCAAGCAAGAAGAGAAGAGTGAACCAGACAAGTAAGTGAACTAGACTAGACTTGTCAGTAAGGATAGGAGATCCTTGAGAGAAAGGTTGACCAGTTCGAGTGCCATTAATATAGTAAATTCCCGGGTCAGATTCCCAGTCAGAGGTCCTATGAAGAACGGTGATTCGGAGGAAGAGTACCATTGACACTAACCTATGAGAAGGAATGCCTGGGATGAAAGACTCAAAGGAAAGCAGTAAAGACCGAAGCGAGGTGCGGCAGAGCAGCGAGAAGGAGTTCCATGGAGGTGACGAGCAGCCGGATCGGGGAGCGGTAGCTTTAATGAGGGTGCACTTGAAGAAGCTAAGTTGGAGGCAGGACAAGTGAAGCTATGCCAATCATTGGAGGTGCCGTGAGGAAGGTGCTGTGAGTTAGAGGGCTGCGAGAGATCCATCGATCAAAGATATCCCCCACCAGGGCTCAGATAGATTAGAACGGTGCGTAGCGAAGGGCATTGGTTTCTAATCCAATAGTGAAGACAGGCTCAGCGAAGCGGAGCGAAGGGAAGGGCTCTCTAATCCGGCTCAGCGAACCACTAATCTAGCTTAGCGGTATGACTAATCCAGCGAACCATTGTTCCATGGCCTTGCTTTCCATTGGTTCGATCGTGAGCCCAGGTCATCTCTCTCTAACTCTTCGCTCGGTGCTACAGGAAAGGAAAGCTTTATATAGATGGCCGCTCGGATCCGGAGGAGAGATTCCGGTCAGACGAGGAAGCTCCTGGCTCAGTCTTTGAATTCAGGTGCGCCTGTATATAATATAAGTTCAGCCGGTCCTTTCTTTCTTTGATTCTGTTCAGGTAGCTTTAACTCTTTGATTCTGTTCAGGTAGCTTTAACTATATATAGTGTTCTGAGTACCTGACCCTACTAGTCGGTCTTTGTTGTATTTGAAAAGTTTTTGTTTGTTATTGTTGTCAATTTTTCTTAGTCAACTATTCTCAGTGGTGGGAAAGTTAACAGGCTCTCCAATTAGGTGCTCGTGCGCTCGTGAACGAAGCTCATTCAGCTCATTCATTCCACTGCGTAGCTATCAAATGAGATAGAGAAATGGTTAAGTGTTCTAAGAAAGGGTATGGAAATGGAACTCGGATCGGGGAATCAAAGGTGCGGAGTCCGGCCCTGCAAAGCCAACCAAGTAGCGGAGATTGCCTCACGGAGCGGTGCGGTACGGAAAAGAGTTCATGGTAGAGGGGAGCGCTATAGGACGGGTGTGGGTACGGTTCACTGTCCCCAACTATCCCAGTCAAGAGTCCAGAGAGCACTAAACGAATGCGAGGTGGCGAAGCTAGACTAGAGAGGAAGGGATCCCCATCCCAGTTGGGCGAGAGGTTTAAAGAAGGCTCCATAGTAGGGCATCGGTGCTTGTTCTCGGACTGCGAGATCGTAGCGGGACTAGTTGAAGGCTCAGTTCTCGGCTAAGTCTAATCGGGCTCTGGAAGCACAACTCTTCCGGGCTTCGCTAAGTCTCTTCTGGAAGGTATTCGACCGGGCAGACGACAAGATTCATAAGATCAGAGATTGGCTTCGGGGAGGCTGAGTCCCAGGCTACGCAGAGTCTTCGGCAGATCGAGTGAACAGTTCATCCCTGTCCCCGTTCAATTCACTGATCCGGTATAGGCACGGGAGGGCTTCGCTAAGTAGATGAATGAAGGTGGAAGCGATGAGGGAAGCGGAGTCTAATACGGAGCAAAGATTGAGTTAAGCTATATAAGGAGGAAGTTAGGGCAAAGTTGAGCGCGCAAGCGGCAGAGTAAGCTACGCGATAGCGGAGCGCAGCAGAGTCAAGCTTTTGCGCGCAGAGTAAGCGCAGCGATCGCGGAGCGCGATCTCTGCCATCCACGCAGCTGACCATCTGAAGCAATCCTTACGGTTTCAGCAGTCGCAGTCTTTGATCAGATCTTTTAGATTCTTTTCAATTCTTTTGTTGAAATTCTTGTTGCTGTTGTCATTTTTTCTATGAGCATGAGTCAGCGAGTGGAGTGCATGGGACGAGCAGCGGAGAGTCTTTCTTTGCCCCACCTGTTAACTGTATGGCCCAGCGAGTCGAGTGAGAAGGGCAGAATCAAACCCGCCTTCGAAGCTCGTGAACGAGAGCATCGGGAGTCAGGCCTTGCAAAGCTCAGTCGAATCATGAAGGGTAGAGTCTCACCGGTCTGAGGAGCGGCGCTAGTTCGACCGGGCGAGCAAAGAGGAATTCGAGAAGAGGTAATAATATATCTGGCGGGCTTCTTCGTTGAGCGGCTTCGTCAAATGAATCTCAGCTCGGCTCAACCTCAACCAATACAATAAGTACGGAAGGCAAGAGACTGGTCACGTGGAATTTATATTGATTTTAGGTAAATATCTCCTTTATATTGATTTTAGGTAAATATCTCCTTTATATTGATTTTAGGTAAATATCTCCTTTATATTGATTTTAGGTGAATATCTCCTGTATTTATATTGATTTTAGGCTTAGTCGTAAATAGCCCCAAAGGCTATTTATATGCCCCAAAAATATAGTAAATGTAGCAGAGGTACAACTCTTATATTATATACAGTTAGTCTACGCCTTTGGGGCAATTTCTCTCCTTTAGTCGTAAATAGCCCCAAAGGCTATTTTTCTACTCAGCATAGCTGAGGTCTTTATATTATAGTAAGACGGATTAGTTTACGCCTTTGGGGCTATTTATCTCCTTTCGTAAATAGCCCCTTTGGCTATTTATATGCCTCTGCGTAGCAGAGGTACTTATCTTATATTATATACAGTTAGTCTACGCCTTTGGGGCAATTTCTCTCCTTTAGTCGTAAATAGCCCCTTTGGCTAAGGAGATAAATAGCCCCAAAGGCGTAGAATAAACCATCTTACTAAAATAGAAATATCTCTGCTATGCCTCTTTGTGAGTCGAAAATAGACCCAAAGGCTATTTATATGCCTCTGCGTGGCAGAGGTACAACTCTTATATTATATACAGTTAGTCTACGCCTTTGGGGCTATTTATCTCCTTAGCCTTTGGGTCTATTTTCGACTCAAAA
>NW_027432169.1:0-1989 GCF_044706935.1 Curcuma longa
ACAAAGAACGACCCCTGGCTGACTTCATGCGACATAAGAGGCACGGCCCATGGCTGATTTCACGTAGCATAAGAGGAACGGTTGTGCCTTGTAGGCACGACCCCTGACTGACTTCATGCGGCATAAAAGGCATGGTCGTGCCTGAAAGGCATGACCCCTAGCTGACTTCATGCAGCATAAGAGGCACGGCTCCTAGCCGACTTCATGCGGCATAAGAGGCACAACTCCTGCCTTGGTTTATGCAGTAGGAAGGGCACGACCGTGCCATTTGGCACGACCCTGTTTTGGGATTTCAACATTTGCCCTTCATTTCTCTTGGCTTGAGGTCCACAAATCTATAGACATGAATTTAAACTTTGTGAAATATCCAGTCAAAGTCTGGGACAATATCATGATACCTTTGTCGATTGTGTGCCTCCCAAATATAATAGATAAAACTAGAAAAGCCAAGATAGCAAGCCGTTGCTTTCCTTTTCATATTCTTGTAATATCTCCGAAGAACCTGCTGTATTTCATCAAACAAAACAAAATTTTGGCTGATGCCAAGCCATTGTTTAACCTTACACCATAATTCACAAACCATGGGGCATTTAAAGAACAAATGTTTATTTGATTCATCATGATACCGACATAGCTCACACAATTTGTTGGGTTCGTATTCCATTCTATCTTTGGTCTTCAAGTGTTCATTCAATTCGCTAACAACCATAGGACAAACCAGTGCTTGGGCATAATTTATGACCTCCATATAACCGAGCTCCAAGTAACCTCCATCCCTCGTGGCATGAAAAATTGATAAGCATTTGATACCCCTTTTTCCTTCCCAACAAACCAATCCATCATAGCCATATTTGACCGCCCTATTCCATTCAAACCTTGGATAATTTGTTTCCAGATTTCAACAAGTCGCTGAATTAAAGGAGAGTCTGAAGGCTTGACATCCCATGCTCAAAAATCTGCTCCTTTGACATAATGGTGATGTACACAATTCATAGAGAGTCCTTCTTGGATTGGATGTCCTAAAGTAATTTGCTCAATAACACCTCATTCCACGCATGGAGATTGTAGGGTCCCCAAGGATGTCTGTATCTTCACAATGACATGATATTGTCCACTTTGGGCCTAAGCCCTCATGGCTTTGCTCTTGGGCTCTCCCCAAAAGGCCTCATGTCCAATGGAGATATCTTCCATCCTTTTAAACCCATAATCTTTTCCATGTATTTTAGATGTGGGACTATGTTTGCACCTTTGCAACCCAACAATCCTCCCCTCAAACAAAGGACCACAAGCTCCTCTCAAACGGATAGCCTCCGTTTTTAATGTCTGAATCCTCGACCCACCAGGACTTTCTGCCCCTCGGTCCACATGACCTACTAGGACTTCCTACCTAGCCGCAACTAGGACTTCCTGCCCCTCGGTCTACCCGACCTACTAGGACTTCCTGCCTGGTGTCTGGTCCTCTTGATTCAAACACGGGAGCTCCCACTTCCTTTGTTTTCAGGTTCAACCCACATGGTTAGATCCATATTATGGCTCATCCGGCGGTTAGTCTAGTGAAGAACGACCTCGTTCTGATACCAATTGTAGGGTCCCTAAGGATGTCTGTATCTACACAATGGCATAATATTGTCCACTTTGGGCTTAAGTCCTCATGGCTTTGCTCTTGAGCTCTCCCCAAAAGGCCTCATACCAATGGAGATATCTCCATCCTTTTAAACCCATAATCTTTTCCATGTGTTTTAGATGTGGGACTATGTTTGCACCTTTGCAACCCAACAGAGATCCCTTAAACCATAACCACCATCTTGCTTTGATAGACAAATCTTTGCTCAAGAAATGGGAGGGCACTTGGAAGACCAAACAAACATTCAACAAATAGCTTTTATCTTATCAATAACACCAATAGGAATATGAAGCATCGAAAGCCAACTCTCCATATCTTAGAGAACTGTGCCCACCAATTCCAATCTACTGGCATAGGATAATGTG
>NW_027432170.1:0-16408 GCF_044706935.1 Curcuma longa
TCAAAAATAATAATTATAGTGACAATAATGGTAACGAAACCGGTAGCGTGGATCGTGACTTAATGCCAATCACGCCACTTTCCTCCTCCGTACCCCTCACCACACATCCTCAACGGTCCAGATCCCATCTAGCTATCCGACAAATCAATTTCGACCGTCGGATCTCCTAATCGGGCTTCAGCCGAACCGTACCAGAGCTCTTAACTGTGGTTGGAGGGGCAGAGGGGGCGTTGAAGTGCGAGCAAAAAGGAGCAGAGAGAGAGAGAGAGAGAGAGAGGGTAGGGAATTGGAAGCTGAGGTCTGGCCTGCTCTCTCTCCTCCCCGCCTGTTCTTCGGATCGTCAGTTCGTCACGCCTCTGTTTCGCTTCTTTTTGTCTGGTTGTTTTCTTCGGTTTGCTGTGCTTTTCTAGTGATGCATTTGTCTCGTTTGTTTTAGGGTTTTTTTTCCTTCTGTTTTTTGAGATTTTGTGTTTTTTTTTTCGTGTGATTTGAGTGTGTTTTGCCCCCAATTTGCTGCTGGTCTGTTCCCGATGTGATCCGGAGGGAAAAAGATGTTTTTTTGTTTGATATATCGGCTCCGAGTGATCCTCTGTGGTTTTATTCGTAAAGGAGGGATTGTTTTTACTATTTCTGGAGCAGATCTACGTTCGTTTGCATGTGAAGCTGGAGCTGCTGGAAAAAGCTACATCAAAGGTTGGATCTTTTCACTGTTACTGTGACATTTTGCGTGGTGATCTGTGGAACTTGGCTACAGATCTGAGTTTGTGTTGTGCGTGTTTTTTATTTTTGTCCCCTGTTCTTACTAAGTTTGAGGAGGAGAGGAAGGTGCAAAGGAAAGTCTTTCCTGGCTGTGGAGCTATGACTTACTTCCCGGATGAGGTGGTGGAGCACATCTTTGACTTCCTGAGCTCCCACCGGGACCGTAATACTGTGTCGACAGTGTGCAAGGCATGGTATTTGGTGGAGAGGCTCAGCCGCCGGTGTGTATTCGTCGGCAACTGTTACGCCGTGCGGCCTGAACGAGTAATGGCCAGGTTCCCTAGAATCAAGTGCCTCACCGTCAAGGGGAAGCCCCATTTTGCTGATTTCAACCTGGTTCCCCACGATTGGGGAGGTTATGCGCTACCGTGGATTGAGGCGGCTGCCCGATGTTGCCCTGGTTTGGATGAGCTCCGACTGAAGAGGATGGTGGTGTCGGACAACAGCCTTTTGAGCTTCTCACCCACTCTTTCCCCAACTTTAAGGCCCTTGCTCTTAATTAGCTGCGAGGGTTTCAGCACTGATGGGCTTGCTGCGATTGCTACTCACTGCAGGTAAGAACTGTTGTTCTCCACTAATCTATTGCTCAAGAACTTCTTGATATCCTTCGTTCATGCGTTTTGGTTCTTCGATATCTACTTAGCTAGCTTCTGCTTGGTGAACTCGGTTGTATATTGTACATTTGATCTATTTGTTGTTTCACCAATCTCGAGTCCAATTAAAATAATGAAATCCAGAAGTAATGCCATGCTTTTTTATTTATCTTGTTTTAAGTTACTAGTTCGTTGAGGGAAGCAAGTGTCATATCTGTAAAAGATTAGTTTTTGTGGACCAATTATCTTACGTAAAGACTGGTACTATTTGTGAAATCTTGTTATGATGATTATGCATGCTAAATTGTTTCTCCATCCAGTGAAAGGGATGTATTAAGTGGGTGTATTAGCTTTATATTTGATTCTAGCATCAGATTACGCTTGTCAAATTTCTCATGTTTTATTGCTTTTTGTTGTTAGGGGTCTTAGGGAGCTAGATTTACAGGAAAATGAAGTGGAAGATCATGGTCGGCAGTGGCTGAGTTGCTTCCCTGATTCCTGTACTTCCTTAGTATCTCTAAACTTTGCATGCCTAAAAGGAGAGGTGAATACAAGTGCCCTCGAGCGACTTGTTGCTAGGTGCCAGAACCTCAGGTGCTTGAAGCTTAATCGAGCAATATCTATTGAGTCACTTATCAAGATACTTGCCCAAGCCCCGAGTTTGGTGGAACTTGGAACCGGTTCTTTCACAGCCGACCACCGCACTGAAGCTTACCAGAAACTATAAATGCCATCTACAAATGCAAATCTATAAGGAATTTGTCAGGTTTCTGGGATGCTGCTCCTCGCTACCTGCAGGCCATATATTCCATCTGTTCAAACCTTACTGTTCTTAACTTAAGCTATGCCCCTGCAATCCAGGGTAATGATCTAATAAAGATGATTCGTCACTGTTTCAAACTTCAAAAGCTTTGGGTGAGGTGTTGTTGCTTCTTTAATTGTTTTTGTGTTTTCCTTGTTAGTTTATCTAATATGGCTGGGTTGATCCTCAGGTTTTAGATTGCATCGGAGACAAAGGGTTAGCAGCTGTTGCCTCTGCTTGTAAAGAGTTACAGGAGTTGAGGGTATTTCCATCTGATGTATATGGTACTGGCATTGCTGCTGTAACTGAAGAAGGGCTTGTTGCTATATCTTCAGGCTGCCTTAAGTTGAACTCTTTACTGTATTTCTGTCACCAGATGACAAATGCTGCACTTATCACAGTTGCCAAGAACTGTCCGCATTCCACGCTGCTCAGATTGTGTATTCTTGATCCTGTAAAGCCAGATCCCATCAGTAACCAACCATTGGATGAAGGTTTTGGGGCAATTGTGAAGTCATGCAAAGATCTGAAGAGACTATCATTATCAGGCCATCTAACTGACAAGGTTTTCTTGTATATAGGCATGTATGCTTCGCGTCTTGAGATGCTTTCAATTGCATTTGCTGGCGATAGCGATAAAGGAATGGTTTATGTGCTCAATGGATGCAAGAACCTTAAAAAGCTTGAAATCAGAGATAGTCCATTTGGCGATGCTGCACTTTTGGAGAATGTAGGGAAGTATGAAACAATGCGATCCCTTTGGATGTCATCCTGTGATGTTACCATAGGGGGTTGCAAGGCACTCGCTGCAAAGATGCCAAGATTAAACGTCGAAGTTATAAACGAGAGGGATGAAAGTGATGAGATGGTGGAAAATCCTAGTGACATGCACAGAGTGGAGAAGATGTATGTGTATCGAACCTCTACAGGGCCAAGGGATGATGCACCAGATTTTGTCTGGACATTTTAGAGTTCTCCAACTCTCAGCATGAGTATTAGTAGAACATAAGGTAATCTAGTTATGATTGTAATATTTTTTTTCCTATTTCCTCTAGTGTCATCACTACCTTAATCGTGTTTGTAGATTGAAGTTAGGCAGGATGAACACTTGTAGATTTTGCTTTCTCGATAAGTGACTCGATGTTTGTAATGTTTAAGTTTAGAACCCTATTTGGCAGTATCAGTTAAGTCTTTATCAACATGTCTCTGATCTAAGTCGCTTAGCAGCAATTCACAAAAATGCATCCTTTGTTAGAATGCTTTATTTCTTGTATTTGGAAGCTTTGGCTATTCAGAACACTAAAGTATTATCAGGTATCTATCCTATCCTAGTTCTTCCTCCTTATTTGTGGATATTTTCTACTTTTGTTTGTTGATAATCTTCCATTTGGTGGATCATGAAGTTGTCGTCGCATGGTAAAAACTAAAAATGATGTTGGAGGTCTTCACTGTGATTGAACATGTGCAGTGCAGCCAGCCTTATCAATGAGCTCCTGTTTATCATTTGTGCTCTTCTGGGGCTCACTTTACTTTGGCATGCAGAAGCATTCAGTTGTAGGAGGCTGGCTCCAGGATAAGCTTGTCACGTGGAGTGGCTTTTCTTTTCTGTGGTATGTTCGAAGCCTATCTTTTATGTGGTATTATCAGATAGATAATTTTAATTTCATATATTATGGATCTTAATGAATTTTAATTTGATATATTATGGATCTTGTGATTCAATTCAAGTGCAAAGATAATACGTATAGAATTTTGAATGAGTTTTGATTTAATATATTATAGATTTTACAATTCAATTCCAGTCAAAAGATATATATATACATATTATAGCTTTTTGAAACATTGAATATTTTTGATGTAAAAATAAAAAATATTGGTCATTATGTGTCAATTATTAGAGCTTATCTAAAAGTTAAATTTTGAAATCAATTTGCATGTGTGTTTATTTATGCACTAAGATGTTTTAGAAAGCTTTAAGTAGTCTAAGGGAGTGTTCTATAATATTACGCTAATGTAGGAGTTTAAACTAGGAGGATTGATTAATACATACATTTGTCATAAATATCACAACCTTTTATTTTTATCAAATCTAACATCACATTTAGGTTTCATATTAAAATCTAACTTTCTTAAAACAATGATTAGTATATTGTCACATTTAAAAAGTATTAATTTTTTTTAGTCTGCAAGGATAAAATTATTAATATTTGCATATCATTTTTCTTCTGTAAAAGTGATTCCTTTCATTATTAGTTGGAATTTGAGTTGATCACGGAGTTTATCTAAAAACTTCTCTAGTGAATTCAAAATGATCCGGAATCTAAAAACTTTTGCCATTTGCCACACAAGGAAGCAAAAGAACAAACAAAACAAAAATGACAGATGAGGAGGGCGCGGAGGACAAAACAAAAGGAATTTTTGCAGCGACTGTTCATACTCAGTCTTACATGTTTACTTACGCATCTCGCCAACAAATAACAGCTGCACATGATCCTGTTACAGTTTTGGTTCTAACACAATTTTGAAATGCACGAGCCTGGCGTTCTCCTTCTGATGTTTGATCATATGATCATTCTATTGGATTTGGAACTATCGATCTACTCCAGAATTTGAAGTGCAAGGTTTGGTGAAAACTTGCGCAACTACAGCAAGATCATTGGTTGATTAGTGAATACGCATGGGCTGGTTCTGTTTCTCAAGGCAAAGACCGCTGGATCATTGGTTTGAGGGAACAATGTGGTAGATTTCTGATACCTTTCTTCCCTCTTCCTCTGCTGTGCAGGAGGAGGGAAAGAGGGTTTACTTTCTGCGCTCTGTGTAGATTCCTTTCTGCAGCCCGAGGCGAGGTTCTTGTCTCTGAGCCACTTGAACTTTACCATTCCACTTTATTCCCTCCTCTCCTCTTCTCCTTCCACTCGACTTCAAAAATTCCGCCGCTGGTCGATCGATGTGTTCTGCGTAACTGTTAACGCAAGAAAATAATTGGAGGAGAAACAGTGGCAGTTGTTGCAGAACAAACGTGGTGATCTCATAAGGGAAAGCTTTTGTTGGGAAAAAGATTGGTTGATGCTCCATTGAGGAGGATGAAACTAAGACTTAAGTTCTAAAGAATTCCAAGAAGCATAAGATGTTGCAGAATAAAAGTTGGATCGATCTTTGTTTTTTTTTTTTGTTCTCGTTGGATCGATCCAAACTACAGGAGCAAGACTCGAGGTTGAGGTGCTTCAGGGGTTGCCGTGGCGACCGAGCTTGAGGAGGCGGCCGCTGCACTTGGGGCAGGAGTCGTCGCTCTTGGGGACCATGAAGTACATGAAGCAGGACCGACATCCGGCGGAGACGAGAGGCTCGGCGGCGGTCGCCAGGGAAGGGGAGGAGGAGGAGGAGATGGAGGTGAGACAAGAGTTGGCGGTGCTGTCGCTGCTGTCCTCGTTGTCGTTTCTGCTGCTGCTGCCGCCGCTGGCGAGGCCGGAGAAGCTGTCGGAGGAGGAGGAGGAGACGTCTTCCTCAGAATGATAACTCGACGAGTAGTCGCCGGCGACGGTACGGGGGTCTTTGCTCGTCCTGGTTCCGGTCTCCCGGTTGAAGTAGTAGACTTCCCCTGTCTGCCACAAGGCACAAAAGGAACGATTTTGACGCCGGAAATGGTTCCAAAACACGATCTTGGAGACGGATTCGGTGCATTTATAATCAATGATTGACGAAAAGAAGGAAGCATTTAAGGAGGTGGGGACGTATACCTGCATGTCGAGACACTGCTCCCAGTGGAAAGGCAGCGCCGTCTCCGAGTTCAGCTCCACGGAGACACTTTCTGGGCTGCCGCCGACGAGATGCGCCGCCGGCGAGCGCAGACCTCGCTCCCTCCCCACCTTACAGCTCCGAAGCAAAGCCGCAATCATCTCAATGTTGGGAGCCGTCATCGAGAGAAAAACCAAGAGACAAGAAAGAGGAGAAGCGGAGTAACTAAGGAAGGAGGAGCCTTTGGAAATGGTCTGTGAAGGAAAAGAAGACATCCATGGAAGGAAGAAGGAAGAAGGAAGGAGGAAGGAGGAAGCAGTAGCTGAAGGTGCCACTGTTAACGCAACATTCCCAAGATATATACGACACCCTTCCTCCAAATTAAACTTGCTCCAATTATTTTGCAAAACATCTCAAACTCTGACGCTTTGTATCGAAATCAATAAAAAACACAAGGAAATCAAAAGAAAGTGAGAGGAAGGTATTAAATTAGGAGATGTTCGAAGGAGATGGAGACAACGAGGGTGTTGGCCACTTTGTCTTCATCTGTTTGTCCGCGGTATAAAAAAAAAGTACACTCCTTCTCAAGATCACGCAGGGATTCATCGTTATTTTTATATAATTTTAATTTTAATTTAAATATTAATATTTTATATTATTCCACTATTTGTTTGCACCCAAGTTTTGAGAATGCTATCCGGTACGATACACCCGTACGCGACTCGTGCGAGACGCCTTGACCCACCGTCGTTGTCGCCGCCCCGTTCGGTTACCGTCGGCCATCGCCTCGGCCGTGATCGACACGTCGCTCACCGTCGCTCCGTCCGACGGTAGATTCTGATCGAATAGTGGTCGGAATCCGACGAATTTGATCGGAAACAGGGCCGATCATGATCAACAGTGGTCGCGTCATTGCCGACTCTTTTTCTAATCGAATTATGCCAGATTCCGATCACTATCCGACCGAAATCCGACGCTGAATGGAGCGGCAACGAGTGGTGTATCGATCGCACCTGAGGCGGTAGCCGACGGTAGTCGGACGACACGGTGAGGGCGACGACAACAGCGGTAGATCAAAGGTGTCGTGTATGAATCTCGAATTCCTCATTACGCAGCATAGCATTTCTTCCATAAGTCTTATTATAACTTCTATGACATATGTGGTTTTACCACCCTTGTGATTTAATATAAATTAATCTATCTATTTTTAAATTGTTTAATATAAGATTATTTGCATATTTCTAATATAAAACATAAAGAAAACAAAATAAAAAATTGTTTGATTGAATAAAAAAAGTTGAGATTGAATTGGACTTTTTTTTCTCTTTATTATTATTTCCATTAAATAGTAAGTTTCCAAAATCCTATTAATGATCCGTCAGAATTTTCTTTAAAAAATAGTTTATTTTAATTATGATAATTTTAAAGTGGCTGATGTTTGAATTCCATCTAAGAAAAGTCAAGTCAACAAAAAACGTTGACCCGAAACCTCCTACATGTGATTTTGTAAAATTGAGGGATGTATTTGTAAAAGTAACACGGTATCGCTCCGACGAGGCGGCCAGTCAACGTTGGGTAGATCGATAAATCGCGATCGATCATCGCCAGAGAAAGGGAAGAGGAGAGGTGATGGCGACAAAAGGAAAGGAAGAAGATCCGGCGCTGGGCGTGCCCTACGGCTACGCTTATGGCCAGGCAGCGCCTCCGCCACCGCCACCGCAGATGTATTACGTGGGTCAGAACCCTTACCAGGCGGGGATGATCCCGCCCAATGCGGTGTACGGCGACCCGAAAGGGATTCCTTTACAGCAGACGATGTTCCGAGACACCCCTGCACCCTTCCAGTGTGTTTATTGCGGGTCCTCCGGCCTCACGACCATCAGGTTCCGATTCTCCTTTACCTAGTACGATTTTTCCCCCTTTCTTCAGAAGATGCGTCCTTAGTACCTTGATCCGTCTTCCACTATTAAGATCGTACTTTTCCCCTCCTGGTTCTGCTCGTTCCTGTCTGTCGATCCGAATGGTTTTGGGGTTTTTCGTTTTTGTGGTGGTTTCTGAGAGAATCGAACAGGTAAGAGATTGAAGATCGAGGACAGTGCCGAGATTTGGTGTTTTTATGGAATATTGTCCGAAATTAAAATTTTCATTGGTCAACGATCCGGGAAGTGAAGCTTTTCCCTTCACTTAGGGTTCTTTTACTTTTAAAAAGTAAATTTGTTTATCTACGATGGGTTTGATCGCCAATTCAGTGATGGCACCCATCTGAGTACCAGATCACAGTAAATGAAAGGCGAAGACGAGGTTGAATTTGATCTAAATTGTGAATTTCTTTCTATCTTATTTCTAGGGTTCATATCGCAATCTTTTTCTTCATCCTAGCTTTGAAATTTGTCTATTGCGGCGTTGTTTAAATCAATAAGAAAGTTTTACTCCAGCCATATTTTCTGTGTCACTGATGGTTGATATCCATGAAATCAAGTGATCTTGATTTTTGGCAATCCTTGTTAATGGAACATCGTTGCTTTGATTCACCTTTTATGCTTAAACAGTAATGTACAGATATATCCATTGTCTTGTTTATGCTTGAAGTTTTAACAAATTTAGATCTAACATTTGAGATTTTGTGATTAAACTAGTCGAGTCAAATAGAATTGAAAGGTATAGGTAATGATATCAAAGAAAATTCTAGTTAACATAATAATCAATGTAGAACTTACATGGAATTTACATACACACATGTTAATTGAGGGATAAGATCAATGTAGTTGATCTCAAATGCTTACATACACACATGAACTAGTGGAGGATTGCCGGAGTTTGATAATGGATCTTATTTCAAAGATGAAGGTTCCAATTATACTTGTATCAAAATCAAAATAAACCAATGTTGAACACCTCAATCAAGCTAGATGAACACAAAGATTATCAAAGACTAACAAAATAAGAGTGGCTGAGTCGTAGTTCTCTTCTGATGAGTATGCCTTGACAATGAATTTAAGTAATTTGAGAAGTTGTGGTGTCTGTAGAGCTTTCCCACCCCCCCCCCCCCCCCCCCCCCCCCCCCCCCCCCCCCCCCCATTTCTTGTCTTCAATGTTGGTATGAACTTATGAATTGTGATCCATTACACGTAAATGGTTTATAAGGCGTTGGATTAAGTCACCGAATGTAAACTCTTTGATTGGGAACAGATCAAAACCGAGCCTGGCAGCTACTGTTGGTTGCATGATGCCATTTATGCTGGGAGTTTGCTTCCTTTGCCCATCCATGGACTGCTTGTGGCACAAGTACCATTACTGCCCTAGCTGTGGGCAAAAGGTTGACCTCATTGCTTGTCTTCGTGATTTCGCTCCTGCTCCTTGGTACAACCGTATGAGTAATGTTGCAACTCACAGAATTCCTGTTTCGCAGGTCGCCGACTTTGAGAAATCAGACCCATGTTTGGTTATGGATCCACCAAATTGGCAGGAGCCGAGTTTTGCTGTTCCCGCATAGTAATTCACGGCATAATCCTACATCTTCACCGCTGTGTGCTTTGCTTGTAAATAAACGATTGGCATAAACTATTCAGGAGATTTGTAATTGAAATGTGCACTTCTATTGCTATCTTTAAAATGGAATAAACTGCAATATTTGGCATGATGTTGTGCAGAACATGGGTTGGTGCTTAGGAGAAAAAACACTTGTTGCGAGTCATAGAACCATAACAGTTTTTAAAGAACACTGCACCTTTTCTTTGTTGTGTGATAGGAACTTTATCTACACAAATGGTGGCGGTGGAGGAACTGCCTACCCACAACACAGGAATAAAGAGAAGACGCAAGGAAACAAGAACACCTTCCAAAGTGCTCTTATCCAAAACTAATGTTTCAGGTGAAGATTGCACTGGTTCTGGTACCTAATTCAGAGTACAATTTTTAACAATACTTCAACCCTCCACTTCATTTTGAAACGGCATCCTTTTGCTGGGTGTCAATAATTTGTGGTGTAGTCGCACAAAGCAAAAGAAAATATGCCAAATACAAAAACTAAAATAGTAATTAAGCTTGCCATTCATGATGGTGAAAGAGTTGCCTGAGCGTCCTACCCATTATCCATTCCATATCGGCCGATGACAAGGGTATATGGTTTGCTATGAGAGGGACAGCTTCCTTTGCCTCTTTATAACCACACTCGTTGACAACAAATGGGAAGTCACTGCATCACATGCTCAGATATAAAATCACCAGCAAGTGATGCGAAATGTGAAGCATAAAAAATTATTAGCCTGCTCATAAAGAGAATTAATGATCTTATTTTTGATGAAGAGTTGCAGTTATCAACTCACAGAAAAAACTTTGAACAAGTACCTTCCCCACATGACATGATTAGCCCCAAAGCTGGAGATGACTTTAGAAAGAATGTCTCTTGTGTCTTCATATGGATACTGGTTTCTTGACAGACGGAAAAGTGCACTAAATTTCACATAAACCTATTCAACCCAAACATTTCTGTAAGCATAGAGTAACACAGAAGACTGACAGATCCCAAACCAACAAAGAAAGGAAATAGAATGATGGACATTTAATTGAGTTAAACTAGAATTATCTGAAGTTTAAATATAAAAACGTTTCATAAATGAAAGTCCTTCAAATTATCAGAATACTTCAAATATAGATCCTTCTTATATTAAAGAAGCAAGAAAATCACACTGGGAAGTAAACGGTGCAAGATGTAAGTCTCCATAAAACTTACAATTGTTTACTTTGGATTGAGCAGCTTCTATTACTCTTTGTGAGCAAACAATGAAAGGACATTGGTTGGCTAGTATAACAAAGTTTTAACTTGCATGGATTATATTAGCCTACGTGAACTATATCATATTAGTCAAAAGAATGTTTGCTATTTCCATAAATAATGCATGAAAATCATCGACACACCCAATACATTATAACAAAATCAGCAAAATCGTAACTGAGTGGCCATGTGCAAGACGATACAAACTTTCCTTGAACATGTACTACAGCAAAAAAAATAAACCAATTTTACCTGTGGAAATCTGGACAGCTTTAGCAATGAAGAGAGTGTATTGTGTTCCTCATCAGTCCTGGTAGAATAACAAACAGTTAGAACAGCTCTAAGCGCAATATGACCATAGAGCACATCTGGTGCATTAGCTAGCTTACAACGGAGGTTTGCAGAAACCCATATGGTCAAGAAGTACAATTGTTGAAGAGTAGCATTCACAGAGCTCCTCTATTTCTGATATGTGTAGGCTAAGACCCTGCAGAAGGCATAGAATTGGTACTTATCAAGGATTGGTATGAATAATTAGTTTTCCACTAATGATAAGTTTGAAACGAGACAAAAAACTCTTGTATATACTAATATATAGAAGAAAAAAATGTTGCATTTTTTTGTCATTAACACATGGCATATTTTGATCTCAGGATTGTAGTATACCAAATATGATCTACCTTCATACACATAAATCCAACTGGAACTCCAAGTTCGCCAGCTTTAGAGAATAATGCTTTCCCAATTTCATTTGTCATCTGTTCAGATGTAGACAATTAGTATATGTGCAACAAAAAGGAGTAATCAGCATATTTACAAAATATTGCAATCATAAATATGACAAGTGTGATGTTATAGTGCATTAGTTGAAAGATAAAATGTGATTCAAGAAAGTAAAAGAATTACAAAAATGATACTGGAATACCTTTTGACCAGGAGGCCACAAATATGGATTGAATCGAACAGCCTGGTATCCATCCTTGAAGATGAGAAAGAGTGTTAGATTCACCAATTAATGTTAATAACTCCAATGTATTAAATTACTAGCCTATAGTAAAAAACCTTCAGCACTAGATCCTGAAGTTGTCTGATCCCAGATCCATCATCTGCAGGATTTGCAAGGCAGCAACCAACAAATTTGGATGGATGACGCCTCAAAACACTATTGCATTAAAATACAAAAGAAAATCAACTTTTTTTCCTGATTCAAAAATCTTAACCTAAATAGCTACACTTCATCAAATGAATGTACAAAGTTTGTGTTGCATAAAGCAAAAAAACAACCTAGTTACTAAAGAATGATCAAACATATAGTTTATTGGTTGCACAATAAGGGCACCATCAACTCCTGCCTCTGACATGCACTGGAAGAAAAGGCAAATATGTCAGGGATGTTTTTCATTTAAGAGCATTAAATAAGTTGCCAACAAATTCACATATGATTGATTGCAGCAAGACAATTTGGAGTCTAACCACCAGATGCTATTGTAAGGAATGGTAGTTCTTCCTTCTATCACCTTATTCTTAGCAAAGATGACAAGTATTCAATAAATTGCTCCACAATATGATATACAATCATTCTCAAAAAAAAAAAAAAAAAAGTAAACTATCAGTAAACTCACTATTACTGGGAAATAGAATATCCCTTCTTAACAACACAAAAGGCTGGGGTCCTAAACAAGTATTACAAATAGTTTTTTTACTAAATCTATAGCAAATCAAACTGTGAAAAAATTGTAATGTGAAGATAACAACACACTACGATTAGGCAAAGTAACAAACAAGTACCAACCAAATACAGTTCCTTTTAATAATGCATAAAATGCTATTATACGGCCAATTTATCTACCATGACATTGGATCAATAATTCCGATAATGTGCACAAGGATATGAGTTTGGAACAATACCGGAATTGCATATACTGATAGTCGCTAATTTGTTACCTAAGTCTGACAGATTTCCACCAATAAAATTCTAACTCGGCAATATGGAAAACAAGACCAAATCTCAAACGTCCAACATAGTTGGTGAAAGATGATAGATTCATACGTCAAATGCTAGGCGCACAACCCGTTGTACTAACCTAAACAGCTCGAGTGGTCTCGGTCACTACAAGAGATTATTTGAAACTCTTATCCAGAAAAATCCAAGTTAAGAAATCAGCGTCCCCAGGGATGGATGGCTCCTGGCCAGGAAAATAAGGGTAATTCTCTGCAGCCTACATGGCAAGGAGGAATCATTAGCGTGGAAAGAAATCACGCTTTCAATTCAAAGGCATCGGGGGGTTTACCTTTGGGAGACGCCCATACGTGGAGATGTGAGTCCAATATCTTGGGAGGAGGGCGAGATGAAGGAGAAGGGGAAGGGATGGCCTCGGCATTGGAGGAAGCCATTCGGACGGCGACGGGGAGGGTTCTTGGATTGGAGCAACGTAGCTTGTGAGAGAGGAACAGGGCGAATGCAGAAGGGGAAGCAGCTAAGAGCATGTTTGTCAACCTTATTCTTCACTAGGAGAATTATTTTTTAGAATGAATATAAAATGATATGAGACAGTAAAAAGAAAATAATTTTAATTTTTTAAAAAAATAAAAATATAAAAAAGGGCTTCCACTTCAAGCGAAGCCCATATCGAATTAAGCCTGGTAGCCAAGCCGGAGCCCAAATACATGGGCTGTGTTATGAAGCCCATGTTGAATTATGCACGGGAGCGTCGAAAATTGTATCAAAAAATTACAATTTTTTATCAGAGCCAGGTTTCGATCCTAGACCTGTGGATTATGGGCTCACCACACTTCCGCTGCGCCACTCTGATATTTAATTAAAAGCCAAGTTGATAATATAATTAATTAAACTGTGCAACTGAACTGCTTCAGTCAATCTAATTGAGCCGGGAGAAACGAAGGCAATTATCCTAACCGTTGGACTACAAACGCTAGTATAGGTATTTTAATTTTTTTTTATAACCTAAAAAACCCTATTAAAAATCTCCATTGAATTGATTTCAGAAAATTATTTACGTGTTCAATTTTGGCCTGCAATGCACCGGAATTATTAAAACATGCTTAAGTCAGGTGATTAGTTACGAACTCATTTGAGGTGAAAAAGAAAATAAAAATAAAAAACTAAAATTATAAAAAAACGAAAAAAAATGCGTCTGCCGGGAGTCGAACCCGGGTCTATTGCTTGGAAGGCAATTATCCTAACCGTTGGACTACAAACGCTTGCAATTATAAATTTTTAATAATTTATTTATATCCTAAACAAAGTCTCGATTGAATTGATTTGATGAATATTTCATTAATAAAGAATAGATATAGTGTCTTGCAAGCTATCACGTTCTTAGCTTAAAAAAAAGAAAACAACATGTAAAACCTCTTTCTCTTGTGGACTAAAGAAAATTAGTGTAAAGGAGAAAATAAAATAGGTAGGGCTAAGAAGCATTAGTTGAAGATAAGATAGTATAAAATTTATTAATGGTGTTTGGACATGTTCAATTAAGAGATGTCGATGAGGCATTATCCATTAAATAGATATTTTTTAAAAAAAAATTGGGCTTTGAGTCTAGATTTTTATAATTTTCATATGCTAACTAAAAGTTTTATCCATTTACTTCATTATTAGGCCAACATGTAAGTTATTAGGTTTACTCAACGTCAAAAATTAAACTCTATTAGTTTCACCTATTAGTTCACATATTTTAAAGGTATAATACTCACTTTCATTTAACAAATTTATTCTATAATATGTTAAGTGAGGAGAAGAGTAAACGGTTAAAAATTCATTTTTGGCTTCAAAATGATTTCTCATTATATTCTAAAACCGTTATTCATATTATATTATAATTAAATTAATAATGATGATATTTAAATTTTAACATTTAAAATTTAAAATATACTTAAGCCTGACTCGACTTATCTAGGACTAAGCTAAGTGATCATACTTGGCACAGATTACAGTTGAAAAAAATCCATAAGCGAAATAAACACCTGGAAAAGAATAAGCTTAATTATGGATTTTTTTTTTATTTCTGAAACCTTGCAAATGAATAACAGATATGTACATACATAGCATAACGTTGAAGATCTCAGTATCAATTTCTTGCACTTCACCAACAACAAGATATATCATAAAACTTGACTCAACCTCTTTATAATGAAGCAGACGATAAAAACTCTAACATCTATTGATTTAACCAAGTCATATTAGATGTACTTTCTATCACTTCAGAAGTCTAGTGTTTTTTCACAAAGATTGTTAGAAGAAGATTTCTTCATATCTTTAGTAAAGAAGTCTTTAACTAATTATGACAATTTTCTAGGATGAACTGAGAAGTAGATTAACATGGAAGAAGCTCAACTCGCTTAAGAGTGATATTAATACACCGGTATCGATTACTATTCAATAAGAAAGGAGGGTTCCTCATCCATCTCCTAGGAATAGGGTACCTTATCTAGTTCTCAACTAGATTTCAGACAAAGAAAAAATTATTTAAACATTGGATGAAGTACCAATATCACCCATTGATCAGAAACAACAACCAATAGAAAGATTTGCTCATTTTTGCTCCTTTCATCAAGCACGTGGATATTCCACCAATGAATGTCATCATCTTGTTAGAGAAATATATCGAACAGTACAGCAACATTGACACTGGTATAATGGATCCCCACCAACATCGCTTCATTCATCCTCGACTAAACATCCTCGTCCTATTGAGTCGTAATCAACTGAGATCAACCCCAAAGTAAACAATCAACAGGGATGTGTAAGCTATCTCAAGAGTCATCCAGACAAGATCAAGTACTCAACAAGAAGCCCCAAGGAATAATATATATCACTCATCGAGGTACGATAAATATATATGATTTCAGGATGAATAATTAAAGATGAAGATTCAAATCGAGGAAAAAAAACTCATGGCCGACGACTTGAAAGCTATGAAGTTGGTAGCAGAAAGGGTGAGGAGATGATCCATTGGTCAATTTTGGGATCGGAAATTTAGAAGGAGTGGTCACTTCTCAAGATGATACTAGTCCGAGTTATCATAGTTAATTATGATGTCATCAAAGTGTGTTTATTGATATAGGAACTCAGTCAACGTCTTATATAAAGATGTTTTTAATTAGATGCAAATCGATCTTGTTGAGCTCAACCCATGGTTACTATTCTAGTCTGTTCAAGTTCACTGACTACTGATCTTTCATATTTATCTCTGAAAAATTTGCTTACGTCCTTTTGCTCGATCCATTAGCTTGCACTGTTTCCCTTAAAATCCTCATGTTATCTATCTAAGTCTTCATAGTCAACTACTAATCCCTCGTAACTTTTCTAACCCTCATTTATTGCATTCACGTTAAACTTTTTTAATTATTGAAGAAAAGAAGAGAGAAGGTAATTAACTTTTTTTCTTGATTACACAATTAAGTCAAGAATATTGTTAAGATATGTGGTAATAAATGTAAGATTCAAAGACCGAACGATCTCATGTTATTGTCATGCTGTAAAATGGACCGGATCGGCATATGACAGTGACTTGATGGAAGGTATTTTTTAATGAAAATTACCTGATGAATATTATATTTCCTTTATTTCGTTGGTACGTAATATCCACTTAATACACTTGCTTTATGCGGGTTAAATTGATTAAGAAATGATTTCGTATATTCTTTCTCATATATATGTATCATTTGACATTATAAAATTTCTAGTTTTACGAGCAATAAAGTCAATTCTTTAGAAGTTAA